>NC_048219.1:140097506-140362107 GCF_002007445.2 Ailuropoda melanoleuca | reverse complement strand
ATCTCCTGTAGGGCTGGTTTCGTGGTTACAAAATTGGTTAATGACTGGCGATCCTGGAACGTCTTTATTTCTCCATCAATTCTGAATGACAGCCTTGCTGGATAAAGGATCCTTGGCTGCATGTTTTTCTCTGAAAGAGCTTTAAAAATGCCTCCCCAACCCTTTCTCTCATTCCAGGTCTGCTTAGACAGGTCTGACATAATTCTGATACCTCTGCCTTGGTATGTGAGAAATTTCTTTGCCCTGGCTGCTTTCAATACTGTATCCTTGGATCTAATATTTGCGAATTGCAGTATGATGTGACGTGGCGTAGGTTTGTTGTGGTTGAGCTTGGGAGGGGTCCTCTCTGCCTCTTGGACACGAATGTTTGTTTCCCTCGCTAGGTTAGGGAAGTTTTCAGCTACAATTTGTTCAAATATCTCTTCTAGACCTCTGTTTTTCTCCACCCCCTCAGAAATGCCGATGATTCTGACATTGGATCGTTTCATTGAGTCAGTAATCTCCCGTAGCCTACATTCATGGCTGTGGATTTTTTTAAGACCAGCTTCTATTTTCGATTTTTCCTCTACTAACCCATCCTCCAATTCGCTAATACGTTCCTCTGCTTCGGTGACCCTGGCCGTCAGAGCCTCTAGTTTTGCCTGCATTTGGCTCATAGAATTTTTAATTTCTGTCAGATTCGCTCTCATTTCTGTCCTTAGGGATTCTATATTCTCAGTAACATTTTCGTTAATACTTTTTTCAAGTCTACTCATCATTTTGACCATTGTTACTCTGAATTCCATTTCTGATAATTTGGTTACATCCATATCCATTATTTCTGTGGCAGAGGCCACAGACTCACTGTCTTTTCTTTGCTGGGCGGGGGGCTTCTCCTTCTTGTTATTCTGATGAGGAGAGGTTGCGAGGTTGTCCAGAGCCCAAATTATTGAGTGGGTACTAGGCCGTGCCCCTTGTTTTATAGGGATCTTAGGGATGTGGGCTTCTTTAAAGATTTTATTTATTTATTTATGTGGCAGAGAGCCAACCAGCAAGGGAGGGACCACAAGCAGGGGAGTGGGAGAGGAAGAAGCAGGCTCCCAGCGGAGGAGCCCGATGAGGGACTCCTTTCTGGAATGCCGGGATCACGCCCTAAGCCGAAGACAGGCGCTCAATGACTGCGCCACCCAGGCGCCCCGGGTTGTGGGCTTCTTGATTTTTCAGCCTGCCTTCTGGGGGAGGGGCCTGCCACGCCGATACTCAGGCATCCCTGTTTGGGTAGAGTCTCCGTGTCCCCTGCGAGGGGGGATGGGGATGGGCACGCTGTGAGCCGGTATTTCCAGGCTTTTGTTCTCTGGCGGCTTTCCCTGGTGGTCTGCTGTGCCTCTTCTGAGAGTCAGAGCAGCAGCGGCCGAATCTCAGCCTCTGTCACAGAGCGGAGGGATTGCGGCCTGTTCTCCACTGATTTTCTGGCCACTTTAACTCTGTTACTGTTGGTGCTGCTCAAACCTGCAGCATCCCGGGATGTGCGCCCCACACCCGCGTCCCAGCCCTCACTTCCAGGGCCGGCGCGTCTCTGTCCTTTGTGTTTCTAACGCTGCCAGCCACCAGCCGCCCCGCGCGTGCTCCCGGAGCTCCCGGTCTTAGTCTGGATCCAGTGAGCACACCGGAGTTCAGGAGTTCCGTGAGATGCCTGGTGGTGCGCGCTCCCGGCTCACAGTCTCAGTCTCCTGTCTCTAGGGTGCTGTCCATGAGTCCACCCGCTCCCCCGTGCAGGTGGCTACCGCTTCCCGGCGCCCGAATGCAGCAGCTCCCTCCCCCTTCCATTTATCTTCCGATATCTGTGCGCGGTTTCACGGCTCCCCGCTTCGTACCTCAATACTCTGCTGGAGATGTTCATTTGTAGAGATCCAGATGTATCTTCCTGTGTCTCAGGCTGATTCCATGGATGTTCAGGCTTGTCTGGTACCTATCCAGCTCGACTCGGGACCGGCTGAAAAAGGGGTCCCCCACTCCTCCGCCATCTTAACTCCCTCTAACCAACAACTACATTTCTATACATTAACAACAAACTATTAGAGAAATTAAGGAACAATCCCATTTGTAGAACATCAAAAAGAATCAAATGCTCGGAATAAATTTAACCAAGAAAGTGAAAAATCTGGTCACTGAAAACTGTAAGACATTGATGAAAAAAGTTGAAGAAGAAACAAATAAATGGAAAAATAATTGTGTTCATTTATTAGAAGAATTAATATTGTTAAAACATCCATACTACCCAAAGTGATGTATGGATTCCACACAGTCACTAACAAAATTCCAATGACACTATTTACAGAAATAGAAAAACCGTGCTAAAATTTGTATGGAACCACAAAAGATCCCAAATAGCCAAAGCAATTTTGAGAAGAACAAAGCTGGAGACATCATTCTTTCTGAATTCAAACTATATTATGAAGCTATTGTACTCAAAACAGCATGGTATTTTCAAAAACAAGCACATAGATCAATGGAACAAAATAGCCCAGAAATAAACCCATGCATATATGGCCAATTAATTTCTGACAAAAAAGAATATACAGAGGAGGAAGGGTAGTGTTTTTAATAATGTGTTGGGAAAACTGGATATCCACATGCAAAAGAATGAAACTGAACTATCTTATACCATACACAAAAAGCAACTCAAAATGGATTAAAAACTTGAGCATAAGACCTGGAACTTTAAACCCTTAGAAGAGACCATAGTAGGTTATCTCCTCAACTTTAGCCTTGGCAATGATTTTTTTTTTTTCAATTTGACACTGAAAGCAAAGGCAGCAGAAGTGAAAATAAACAAGTAGGACTACATCAACATAAAAAGCTGCATAGTAAAGAAATCCATCAAAAAAATGAAAAGGTAGCCATTGGAATGGGAAAAAATATTTGCAAACCACATATCTAATAAGGGATTAATATCCAAAATATACAAGGAACTTATACAACTCAATGTCGTACATACATACATACAAATAAAAATGGGCAGGGGACCTGAAGTCATTTTCCCAAAGAAGACCTACAAATGGCCAAGAGGTATATGAGAAGCTGCTCAACCTCACTAATCATCAGGGATATGTAAATTAAAACCACAATGAGATGTTACTTCATATTTGTTAGGATGTCTATTATCAAAAAGACCAGAGATGACAAATGCCAGCAAGGATGTGGAGAAAAGGGAACCCTTGTACATTGTTGGTAGCAGTGTAAACTGGGATAGCCACTATGGAAAAGAGTATGAATATTCATCAGGAAATTAAAAATAGAACCACCTTATGATCCAGCAATCCCACTTCTGGGTATGTATCCAAAGGAAACAAAAAGTCACTATTTCAAAGAGATAGTTGTATTCACATGTTTATTGTAGCATTATCATAATAGCCAAGGTATGGAAACAACCTAAGTATCCATTGGCGGATGAATGGATAAAGAAAATGTGTGTGTGTGTGTGTGTGTGTGTGTGTGTGTCTGTCACACAGACACACACATGCGCATACAGACACACACACAAGAATATTATGCACTCTAAAAAATGAGAAAGTCCTGTCATTTGCAATAACTTAGATGAACTTGGAGGGCATTATATTAAGTGAAATAAGCCAGACAGAGAAAGCCATATTACAAGGTATCACTTCTATGTAGAATCTTAAAAAAAAGTTGAACACCTAGAAACAAAGTAGAGTAGTGGTTTCCTGGGGCTGGGTTGGGGAGGGTGTGGTGAGAGAAAGCAGGAGAAGCTGGGAAAAGGGTACAAACTTTCAATTATAACATGAGTAAGGTCTGAGGATGTACTGTGTATCATGGTGACTATGAATAATACTTGATTGTATAATTGAAATTTTTAAAAAAGATTTTATTTTAGAGAGAGTGTGGGTGGGGAGAGGCAGAGGGAGAAGAGAATCTTAAACGGACTACAAACTGAGAGCAGAGCCTGACGCTGGGCTCAATCTCAGGACCCTGGGATTACCACCTAAACTGAAATCAAGAGTTGGACGCTTAACCGACTGCACCATCCAGGCATCCCTGTATAATTGAAATTTGCTGAGTAGAACTTGAGTGTTCTCATAAAAAAGGATAACTATGTGAAGTGTTGGATGTGTTATTTAACTTGGTAGGACTCCTTTCACGGTGTATGCATATATCAAATCATGTTTCACACTTTAAATATATTATTATTTTGTCAATTTTCTCTCAGTAGAGTTGAAATTTTAAAAAAGTGGGGGAAAGAAAACTGTCAAATCATGCTGGTGGTTTATTTTGTACTTACCAGTTAAGTTTTAGTTTCTCCACTCCTGTTGCTCTTTTCAAGAAAATCCAAACATTTAGATGTTTGATGATAGATGTTACATGTTTACATGTTTTCCTCAATGTTATCATTTAATTTTTTTATGTTATGACTATCGAAAGATTTAGTAGTTTTGATATACTTGTCTCTAGCCTGCCAAACTGCTAAGAAAAAATATTTTAAAAAATGTTTTGTTGGAGCACCTGGGTGGCTCAGTCCTTAAGCGTCTGCCTTCGGCTCAGGTCATGATCCCAGGGTTCTGGGATCGAGCCCCACGTCGGGCTTCCTGCTCAACAGGAAGCCTGCTTCTCCCTCTCCCACTCCCCCTGCTTGTGTTCTTTCTCTTGCTGCCTCTCTGTCAAATAAATAAATAAAATCTTAAAAACAAACAAAAAAAATTGTTTTTTTGCTGGGATGCCTGGGTGGCTCAGTCAGTTAAATGTCTGCCTTCGGCTCAGGTCATGATCTCAGAGTCCTGGGATCAAGCCCCACAGCAGGCTCTCTGCTCACTCTCCCTCTATGCACACTGTGTACACGTTTTCTCTCAAATAAAATCTTAAAAAAAAAGATGTCCCTTTAAAGAAAATAAGAAAGTTGGGGCACCTGGGTAGCGCAGTCATTAAGCGTCTGCCTTTGGCTCAGGGCGTGATCCCGGCGTTCCGGGATCGAGTCCCACATCGGACTCCTCCGCTGGGAGCCTGCTTCTTTCTTTTCCACTCCCCCTGCTGTCTTCCCTCTCTTGCTGGTGTCTCTCTGTCACATAAATAAATAAAATCTTAAAAAAAAAAAAAAAAGAAAATAAGAAAATTAAGCTTTAAATGACATTAAATATTACAACCTGAAATCTAGAGCATATTGAACATAGCCCACTTCTTGCTTGGTTTAATATTCATTGAATTGTGGTTGTCCAAATCAATATTATTCCAAAGGTAACCTTGTCCATAATAATATGTAAATGGTATTATAGCTTAATACCTGTGCATGGAAATGGGGACTATTTTCATGTTTAGTTATAGTGCTATAGAGTCCAATGTTGCAATGTTACAGCCAAGACATGGATGTTTAAAATAATTTAATGTTCACAGTTATCACTGATGCATTCATACTATTTATTAATAAAATCATATAGTGAAAAAATTGTTAAATATCATGCAAAGAGAGAAAGCCACATAAAACAAATACAGAGTTTGATGAGTTATGAGACAAACACGTTTCTAAGATAATTTAAATGTCTTTGAATTACTACTGAGCTCTCACAGACCCATAGGAAAATAAATTAGTAAAATGGTGAGACTTCTGCCAAAAACTATTTTAGTTTTTTAAAAAGATCATTTATTAGAGAGAGAGTACACACACACAGACATGTGCACTCAGTGGGGAGGGGCAGAGACAAAGCGAGAGAGAGAATCCCAAGCAGACTCTGCACGGAGCAGGGAGTCCGACCCTGAGATCATGACCAACCAAGAGTTGGACGCTCAACCAAATGTACCCCTGGGCGCCCCCCCAAAACTATTTTAAATGTCAGAAAAAGCAACATTGATGTGTAGGCTTGCATAAATAAATGGTAATGAAAATTGCAGTATTGTATCTGTGAATAATATTTATGTACTTAGATATGAAATTTATTTCTAGAGTTGCAAATAGGGTGAAAATGGCATCCATAGCACCATTATTATGTTGTGATAACAGATTTACTTGGATTATGTTATGGGTCCTCAGGGCAGAAATGCTCCAGTTTTGACTTTTCTATAGTGTTTCGAGTATTACTGGCACATTTTATTGTTCTTGTTGGCATCATTTATGACAAAAATTGGCTGCCCACTAGTTCAAAAGTTCAGCGAACTTCTGGATTATTTTACAGTTTATGAGTAACTGCTGCCCAAAGACAGAGTGATAGCTGAACACTAGTTATCGGTTTGTTCTTCATAACTTTCATGTTAGAATTACTAAGTACTGCCCTTACCAGTCAGTAGAGTTTCTCACAAAGTTCATTTTTTAAAAATTGTTTGAAAAATAGTCTCTAATTCATTGGGAGGGACAAAGAGACATTACGATTGCAGTATTTAAATTGAAATACCGAAAATGAATCTAAATTTTTAATTCAGAAATTACCCTTGGGTAAGAATGCCTTCAAGTAGGACAAAATACATTTTAAAAGTCGAAGTAAAGCACAGAAGTTTTCAGTGCTGGAAACTTTTCAGGTAAATGAAGGATCTTTTCCTCCTCCCTTTTCTTTATTGCCATGCTGTGCATTGTTTTTCTGAGGAATAGTGTGTAGTACGTTTTCAGGAAAACGTGTTCCTTTTAAAAGAAATCAAAAGTTTTATTGTAAATTCAGAGCTGTACAGTGTTGATTTCTGTATAAGTGAATGTAGGGGAAGAATGTCCTTCTTTTTCAAAACATGCAATTTGGATGTGCTTTGACCAATCTGATGTCCTATTTCTAACTTTTCTCTCTAGGAGCTACAGTTGGAACATGCAAGACAAGCCTTTGCGCTGAAAGACAAAAGCAAAAGTGGCATGATTTCTGGTCTGGATTTCAGTGACATCATGGTTACCATTCGGTCTCACATGCTTACTCCCTTTGTGGAGGAGAATTTAGTTTCAGTAAGTAGAAAGCAAGTACTTCATTTTCTATTTCCTTAAAAATTTGAACCACTGGGTCCTGGCTTGCTTCCTTGGACCCACTGGACTCTTAACTATTCTAACTTTTTGTTTGGTCGTAGAAGGTAAACAGGTATGTGTAAGGGAGGTGGGGGTGATGGTGAACAGTCTTTCTCCAGATCATAGCTTTTTCAGAGCCACCATCTTGCTCTCATATGTTTCCAAATTGTGTATTTCCATTTATAGAGTCCAGCTAAAGAAAACACTCTGTAGACAAGAGTGTGTAATTACTTTTTCCAGTGGCAGTACCTCTCTCAGACACTACTGCTTTCACCTTGGCTCATTCCATCCCACCAGGCTCCCAAAGCCTTGCTATAAAGATGGCTCCTTCCTTTGTTGCCTGCAGCGTGCTGTTTGCTAGAGGAATCATCACTGGCCTCTACACTGTTTTAATAACCATGGCCGTGGCAGAAGGTATGGAGGAAATATGTGGGCATCAGCCTCTGCAGCTCCCTCCTCTCTCTGCCCCTTCACCTGTGCATTCAGTCTGCATGGACCAGACGGTTTTTTGTTTTTTTCTTTTTTTGTTCTGTCAAACTGCTAATCTCTACAAAGTAATCATCTGGACCAATAGCAAACTGATGTCATTCACTTCCTCACAAAGAGTGGTGAAACTTTTCTCACTTACCAGTTTTCTTGTTCATGCATTGTACTTATGTATAAGTTTTTGATTGCTGCTTGTTTTAAATGGAGGGAAGCCAATGAGTGCTTTTGTTGTTTCAGCTGAAGATCATTATCCCTGATTTAGACCAGGGTAGAAAGATCAACTTCTGTTCTTTTTCTTCAGTGAATTTGAATATGGAGCATGTCACCTTGTCCTACACATTTCACCTCCTTGACACCCATCTCCCACTCCCTGAACCCTTACCTCATACCCCAGCCAAAATATGAGAGAAGGAAGGAAAGAAAGGGAGAGAGGGAGGAAAGTTGTGGGGAGGAGGGGGAGATATCCTGAGGGAAGGACTCACTCAGTGCCTTGGAATGAAGGGACCCATTTAATCTTTCCAATTGGGTTACATAGACCTATTATAGCTTCAGCTTACCAAATGGCATTTCAATTCCTGAAGGAATGTATTAAATAATTTGAGTTCTGCTTTTGGGTCACTGGCATCCAAATTCAGTCTAATACACATATCATCTATATTTGGGTTAAGGTATGTGTGTGAGGGGTGGGTGCATTTGCCTATCATTACCTACACTGTTCTTAGTAGACCTTTATGATTAAGGTCATGCTGGTATTTCCATAAGTATTTCCTTGAGTTTTTAATAGAGAATGTTTTTAATCATATGGGTTCCTCTGACTCCTGGCTTAGAAATTAGGCTTTTACAAACTATGAAAAGTATTGTCTTTTGAGTTTATGTCCAACTGGTGGGCAGAGGGAGAACTTAGCTCCTCACCCTGCAGAAGTAATGAAGGCCACATTGCCCCCCATTGCTCCACAGGCACGAGTCTCTTCTGCACCGTTCCACCAAAGATGTAATTTCTGGTGAATTAATCCTCCCTAGATTGTCCCTACATTTTTTGGAGTTTTTGGTGGTTGTACCTTTCATGATGTAGATTCAGAGCCCAGCACAGACTGTTAAATATCTTAATTATAACAGTGGCCTTTAAAAAAAAAAAAAAAGATTAGGAGAGTTGATATAGTGAAATAGTCTTAAAATGTAAAGTTAGCGCTGGGTTTTGTGTATGTGTATGGAATAAAAGCAAGTTTAAAAAATACTCCTTATGTTGTAATTGTGTTTGAATTACGCCGGACTAGCAAGAGTTCCATAGTTGAGGATCTTGAAAATCCTGTTTAAATAAACATTGTTTTTGATCTGTGGTAATTGTGTTTGTTGTGTCTGACCTTATAGGTAGATGAACTGTGAAGTCCAACTTCCAGATGTTGCTTTCTTCCTTAAAACCTAAATTACATAGACTTCCCTGAGGGCGTGAAATGCACTGTTTCAGTAGGATACTCTGTACTTATGGACTGGTTGTTAATCACTTTAATAATGAGGACTCCTTTGGATCTTCTTTGGGAAAAGTGTAGTGTCCTTATATGTTTTTTTTGTTTTCACTTGTTTTTCAAACTTTTTGTATTGTCATTTCCTAGGCAGCTGGAGGAAGTATCTCACATCAGGTTAGCTTCTCGTACTTCAATGCATTTAACTCCTTACTGAATAACATGGAGCTTGTTCGTAAGATATACAGCACTCTAGCTGGCACAAGGAAAGATGTTGAAGTCACAAAGGGTAAGATTTAAAAAATATGTATTGATTGGAATCTGAATTTTTGCTTTTCTTTATCTAGGGCATGAGGTTGATCTGTTTACCACTCTGAAGCCAGATCTAGAAAGTATGTTGCTATGTGTATATGCTTTATTTGGGCCCTAGTGGTCTCCAAAAATCCAGGTGGAATTAATGGGCTGCTGGGGTCAGAATGGAAAAAAGTGGCTTTGACAGTTCTGAAAATAACCTTTGTGCAGGCTGTCAAACTGGTCAGGGGCAGTGTAGCGGCAGCTTGTTTGTTCTAGGAAAGAGTTGCCACAGGAAGATGGGCAAGCCCATTCTTTTTGCTACATTGTAGTAGGGTGTTTTAGGTGATTGGAGAAGAGCCAATTCTTTTATCTTGTAACCCTGGAGACCAAAGCAAATAAACAAGAGAGAGGATTCTAAAGAGATTGCTTTATCTTTGAAATTAATTGATCTGTTTTTGCTGTTCATGATGTTAACATTTTATCTTTTGCCAGCTTTCAGAATTTCATAGTTGAACTTAGGTATTTAAATTCAGTTTTAGATTTTTAAAATAATACTAAGATGCCTTTTGCTTTCAGATTATAGTTGGTTAGAGTAGAAGCATATTAAGAATCTTTTAAGATTTTAAAATACTTTCTTTTTCTTCTAGAGGAATTTGCCCAGAGTGCCATACGCTATGGACAGGTCACTCCACTAGAAATTGATATCCTCTACCAACTTGCAGACTTATATAATGCTACAGGGTAACTATTCCAATACTTCTTTATGATACTTATTATAGGATGGTTCCTTTAACATGTAAAGCAGGGGTATGCTTTTAGTTCATTTTAACAGCAGTTAATTCAGTCTTCATATTCCAAGAAGAGAGATAGGCAATATGAGAAACAGGGAAGGAGGGAGAGACAGAGGAAGACAGGCCTTTAGGTCGGAAAGATGGCTGGAGAGAAAGGGCGAGAGGAAAGTGAAAAGGAAGGGCAGGGGGAAGGGAGGGAAGAGATGGAGAGAGGAAGATAAAAGAGCAAGGTTAGCTTAAGGGGCCTGAGAGAGGGAAATTGGGCAAGGAAGAAAAATGAGAGTGGGAGGAAGTGAGAGGTAAGAGAGGGATGGGAAAAATTGATTTCATCTGGACTTGATTAAACGTAAGAGACTTGTGAAAATTTGGCTAAGTTTATCAAATAAACTGAAGGACATGTTCAGGAGTCTTATAATCTTTTTGGTTTATTGTAAATGGTCATTTTACTGAACAGTATATATCATTTTGTGAAGTATGCCTGTGACATGACCATCACGGACAAGCTCAGATGTTTTATGCCTCCATTTTATAGACTAAAAAAACCAAAGCACATTGTGAGTTTTTAATTTGCAAAGTTCTTTTGCAAATCCCCAAAGAAAAACCTTCATCTCTGGCAGGATTTGTGGGATAGGGGACTTATGCTCTATTAAGTAATAAGGTCTTTTTAGATGCTTTTAATAGTTATTTAAGTGTAGGAATATCTGAAAAATGGGTTTTAACCCTGGAGCTGAGGACTAATAGAAGCTGAGTCTACCTGGGTGATTTATTGCCTTCACGCTACATAACGAATTGTTGGGCTGGAGATGATAATAAACATCTCAGCCCGTCTTTGGTGATTGACATGAAATATCAGTCCATGTCTCATCCATCTAGAATTCACATTTTTAGCAAAGGTTCTGAGCGTCCTTCATGATAATAAACGATTTCAAAAAAGTGCTTTTCAAAACTGGATCTGAAGTGACCTACCTCGTTCATGGAACGTACTTATTTTTAAGTAAATTTTTTGAAAACAGTAGTGCATGGTTCTAAACTTGGAGCTTAAAAGAGTAAAAGCGTAAAAAGTCTCTCTTCTACCTTTGTGCCTTTCACTAAAGGCCACTAATATTTATCAGTTTTGTGTTTATCCTTCTCAAGGTACTTTGTACCTATGCATTAAATATGTATGCTAAAGGAATACGTTTAGTTTGTATGAACTGTGAATGTCTATACTTCGCTTCTGGTAATATTAGCTCTTTTATTATCTATCGTTGGAGTCTTATTAAATCGTGTACTTCACATTATTTTTCTGGGGTCTTTTGCTTTTTGTGGTGGGAACCTGGGCCTGGAGATTTTTTTCCCACTAAAAAATGATATGGGTAAATAGAGAGATACTACTTTTAAAGCATAGCTCTTTGCTCCTTTTTTTCTGAAGAAATATGATCTTGGTATGAGGAGTTTGTTGGTGTCTAACAATTTTCCTTTCCCATGTTTTTGCCTGAAGGCGCTTGACTTTGGCAGATATTGAGAGAATAGCCCCGTTGGCTGAGGGGGCCTTACCTTACAACCTGGCAGAACTTCAGAGACAGGTAGGAGGAGTCTCATAGATAGAATTACCTTCAAAAATGCTAAAATCATAGGTACACAACAGCCTAGAGCCTGTGAACGCTATGAAAATGAAAAACTACTTTCCAGGAAAAGACTCTACTTAGCTCAAAGATTACCTTTATAGAACTGTTACCCCCACCCTCGTGGAGTATTTTTATGGGGAACAAAATTTATGGGTTTTTTTTTCTTTTAGCTATTAAGGTAAGGAAAATAAGAGTGCAAACATACATGGGCTTGACTTCCTTCTCCCTAGAACAAGCAGTCTTTTCATTTGTATATAGTGACATTTAGATATTAGTATTAAGTTCACTTTGAATCATTGGGCTTTTAAAATATAAAACACTCTTCTAATGAAGTAAATCTTTCATGAGATTGTGCTTTATAGATTACAATAATAACACAAGAAAACTATGTAATGAATGAACCAGAAAGAAAGCCTTAACTATTATTACATTTTTGACAAAATATTAGCATTTTTTTCTTGAAGGATGATTTAAACAATGGCTCTGAGTCCCATAAAGTTAATACAGTCCCATTTCTGATTTCAAAAATACTATCTTAGTGGGAAAATAAACCCCGTGATACTACATGGAAGAGTAGAATGGAACAGTATTATTATTATTTTTTAGGTCTTGTTTTAAATTGAAACCCTTATCTTCTGTAGTACTTAGAGGCAACCTCAGTTGTAGTGATGGTCGCATGGCTCTGTGTGTGGGGTGAGGGTTAGGAGGGCTACTCCCTGTCCTCCTGCTATTTCCCTGCTCTAATAGATGAGGCCGGTGTCCCACATGATTACTTAGGAGACTGTGGTGCCCTAGGAGTCATTGAAAGGGTGTGGGAAGACAGGGAAGAAGACCAGAACCAAGGAGAGAGAGAAAAAAACTAAATGGGCGCGCCATAGAAAGAGCCCAAGTTTGCTTTTTCTTCATTGCTGCCACATGGGTGTAGAGCCATTATGTGCTTGTGAAAGATAGGCATGTAAGTGGGAAATTTTGGTAGGAAATTTTTCTTCTCCTTAAGCTCCATGGAATGATGATTCTGCCTCTGAAGTTAATTAGAATTTCTAGTTCTACTTTACATAATAAACAAGAACTTTTTAGTTAGAGAAGTAGATTGAAAGTGGAAAATATTACTTTTATATCTACATTTTATGTTAATACTTTCTTTGCTCGGAATGGAATAAAGCTTACTGCAGATTAAAATATACCTGTAACCCGTAACAGTTCAGCTTCTTTAGTAGCAAAAAATTCTTATCTGCTGCCATCAAAGTTTCTTTCCACTGAATGTTCTCAGATCCTTTAAAAAATAGGTGGATTTATTCCAGTTCATTGATTTATAAAATTTAATTAATTTATTAAATAATTGAGACATTGAAATATTTGAAGAGATTAGTGAATTTAATTTTGCATTTGTACATTTAAAAAAATTTGCTCTTGAAGCTTAAAAAAATTGCATTTCAAAAGGAGTTATTTTTCAGTGTTAATATGTCTATTAATACAGCTTACAATATTACTGATAATATTTCCTGTGCCATACTTTTAATCGCTGTGACATATTTATTTTATAACCAGAAGTTTGTACCTCTTAATCCCCTTTATCTATTTTGCCTATTCCCCACCCGCCTTCCCTCTGGCAACCATTATTTACAACAGCCAAGATATGGAAGAAACCCAAGTGTCCATCAGTAGATGAATGGATAAGAAAGATGTGGTACTTATACACACCTGTGCGCGTGTGTTTACGCCTGCACACACACATACACACACACGCACTCACACACCGACCCACAGAGGAATGTAATTCAGCCATAAAAAAGAATGAGACCTTGCCATTTGTGACACCATGGATGGACCTAGAGGGTATTATGCTAAATGAACTAATTCAGAGAAAGACAAATAGCGTTTCATTTCACTTACATGTGGTATCTAAAAAACAAAACAAAAAACCCACAGACACTTAGATCTTGTTTTATAAGGCCAAGAATATTGAATTCAAATCCAGGTGTGATTTATAGGCAAAGAATTTTGTTTTATTTTCCCTAGACTTCCCATTCCAATCATACATTTCAGTAGGTATTAAAATCTAGGCTTTTTCTTCCCCCCTTGTATGCTCAGTATAAAAATCTTCAGCTTTTCCTTCCTTTTCTTCTCTCCGCGAATAGTGTGCTATTTTGAAGGGGCAGTTCTTTTCACTGGGTTGGCACACAGTCTGAAGCAGCGTGTGTTGGGCGGCTAGTTTGACTTGCTCACTGGCACAATCTTGCCCTATCTAATGCTCATTTATAGAACGAGACACGTTCAACAAAAAAAACATAAGAACTTTCTACTATCAAATGAGGTCTCAAGTCTTTTCTTATCATACACATATGCTTAGGGAGCAGGTTAAAAATCAGTTAAGATTCTCAACTCTTATTTTGCTTTGAAAAACACTTAATTAATCTTGTTAAATATCACCTTCATGATCATAATCATAACCTTAAGAGGAAGAGTGCCTTTTCCTTTGGTCCATTTGCTCACGGTAGGCGATCTTCTTAGTGCTGAGTATTTTCTTTTAGCCTAAATGCTAAAAATTCAGTACACAGTCATTAACAGGAATGACAGCTACAGTAGCATTTCTACTTATGAATATTCATGAAGTGAAATCCATAGCATTAATTAAATTAATTTACATACCTGAATACAAGTGAACCGTAAGTTACAGTGCTAGCTAAGCTTAAAAAAACCTTCTTACTAACCATATATTGTACTTAAAAAAAAATGCTATTTAATAAGGGCGGAGGCTAAAAGGCATTTAGGCATTTGGGTATTTATAGAGATGTTTTTAGCTAAGAATTAAAGCACACTATAATCCTTCAGTTTTCATAGGCTTTTGTAGGGCTTATAAACATTCTTTAAAGGAAGAGAGGGTAAAGAAAATATATGTGGTTGAACACAGGAGAGACTTTTCATATGAATAAGAATTAGTGGTTACTTGATTATTATTTGGGATCACAGCCCTTTTAGTCTATGAGTTTTAGTTCAACATATTCTTTTGAAAGGAGACATGGTTAAAAATAATAATCTATGAGAGTGAGGCTTATTTTCACTCAGTTTTGTGATTGAGAAACTCCATTTTGGAAAAAAGCTTTATGTGCATGTTTTTAAGTTAAAAATATATTTGCTATCCAAGAAACAGACTCTGAACTGTAGGGAACACACTGATAGTTACCAGAGAGGAGGTGAGTGGGGGGATGGGTGAAATAGGTGACAGGGATTAAGGGGAGTGCACTTGTGATGAGCACTGGGTGTTGAATGGAAGTGTTGAATCACTATATTGTACACCTGAAACTAATATTACACTGTGTTCACTAACTGGAATTTAAATAAAAACTAAAAAAAACCCCCATATTTGCTCTGTGTTCAAAAGGTAGCATTATAGCCACATTGATTCTAAAAGATTTTTAAATCTAAGCTAAAATGCCATTACTTGAATTTCTTGAATAACATCATATGTGATGTTAAAAACATCATCTTTGCTGGGGCGCCTGGGTGGTTCAGTCGTTAAGCGTCTGCCTTCGGCTCAGGGCGTGATCCCGGCGTTCTGGGATCGAACCCCACATCAGGCTTCTCTGCTGAGAGCCTGCTTCTTCCTCTCCCACTCCCCCTGCTTGTGTTCCCTCTCTCGCTGGCTGGCTGTCTCTCTGTCAAATAAATAAATAAAATCTTTAAAACAAAACAACAAAAACATCATCTTTGCCGAGAAGATATCCATTGTGTTTTCAACTATGTTACCTTTGAAACAGAGTATCAGAATTAACTGGTTAGCTTCACTTTATTCAATCAATGTTTAAAAAACAAACTGAAGCATATATGTAGTCAATATAATACATTGAAGTGGTACCAAAAAGATTTTTGGATTAATAAATGAAAACAAAAATTTTAAAGAACCATTTTATTCCATCTCATTCTTTAATAATTTCTACTTTTGTCTATGTTTAAAATGCATACTATATGTAATTTAATAAAGCATATTACTTAGATTTATATAGATATTATTAGTACAATGGAACTATGTATATGATTTATAAATGAAATCATATATTGGGGTTAGATGCTTAAAATCTTCCTGGCAGGAGTGTTCAATTCCAAAGAGTTATTGGAGCTGTTGACTTAAAGAATGATGGAGAGTCATATTCTTTTTTTTTTCTTTTAAAGATTTTATTTATTTATTTGACAGAGAGAGACAGCCAGCGAGAGAGGGAACACAAGCAGGGGGAGGGGGAGAGGGGGAGAGGAAGAAGCAGGCTCCCAGCGGAAGAGCCTGACATGGGGCTCGATCCCAGAACTCCGGGATCACGCCCTGAGCTGAAGGCAGACGCTTAATGACTGAGCCACCCAGGCGCCCTGAGAGTCATATTCTTGGGTGGGCAGGAAGCTGGGCCATTACTCTGCTTATTCCCTATCTCACGATGAGACCTGTAGCAAGTCTTCTGTCTTGTCCATAGTATGGCCATCTTACCTTTGTATGCACAGGGGATTGACTGACAAATTAGTGCAGCGTGGTCTCACTGTGGATAGGAATTGCTGAAGGCATCGTCCTGATGGTTTCACCACTGTGTTTATTTACAGAAGATTGAAAAACACTGGGCGTGTAAGGGCTGCATTAGGGCACAGGTCTTGAGTACTTGGTAAAGTACTTTCACCCTTTGGGAGATAGTAAATCTCCACACAGTCTAAAATTAGTGTTATTATTATAGTGATAAAAGGAACAAAAAGTAATATCCTTTTGGGTGGGCCGTTTTTTTGCTATTCTATGAATGAATCAAAATTAGGCTTATACTCAAGGTTTTGTTAAAATATCCTACTCTTTCCCTTATTAGATTTCAAATAAAAATATCAGATTCCAATTATTAATTGCTCACTTTTTTTTATAAGGTGTAAATGAAACATAATGGATGGCTGTATAGTTACTTGAGCTAACGTGATAGAAAAAAATTATTTCCTATAAGATCATGATAACTACTCTGTAGTTTTCCACCTTTTTTATGATGGTTTCTTCCACATACTAAATTCAGTTTTGTACGTAATAGATGCACACTTTCACCTAATTGGATTATAATAAATTTAGCGTATTATGATAGTTGAGATTTATAAAATATGTACTGATATTATTTGAAATAATGGTGTGCCAATTTTTTTTTTTTGCCAAGGGTTTTCCAAGGGTTTCATTTTGACTTTTCATCAACCATTATTAATTTATTTCCCTTTTTATTATAGAATTTATTGAACTACAATACTGGGAAGCATAATGAGCTTTTAAAAGATCTCTGCCAACGGAGATCACAATCAGACATTAAATATTTAGGTATCAGATGCTTTGGTTAAAAACTGAAAACACGCTTATTGTGGTATAGAATTTACAAAACAAGAAATAGATAAAACTTTTTTATAGGTCACTTCTCAAATTATTTGTAAATATCTGGGTTTGCCATATTTAGCTTGGCTAATTGAGCTTTGAAGAGATTGTACAGATGAAAGCAAGTCAGAGTAGACTAGCTTTTTTCTTTCTTTTAGATTTTAGGCATGGATTCCCTCTCCATTAAATTATTCTAATGAGTGTATCTGAGCTTTTTATTATGCTGGTTTTTAAAAGCTTATTCCAGGTTAATATGTTTCAAGTTTCCTTTATGATAAATCAAATATTTTATTCTTTCATCTCAGACTGTTTATAGAGCATAACTGCTGTCTTCATGAAGAAAATATTAAATAACAAGACTGGCAGACAAGTATAGACCAGTTATTTTAGATCCTTTATGCTGTGGGATACCTATGAAGTAACATTCCGAGTCACAATAGGGTTTTTTTCCTTTGCATTATTATCATCATAGATTCTATGGTGGAACTATAAATGTGGCAAGGATAGTGGTTTTCAACCTAACTGCATAGCAGAATGATTTGAAGCCTTTAAAAAATAGATATGCTCCAGGCCTCAGGAATTTATTTTTTTAAAGACCCCCAGCTGTTTTCTTTGCATAGGTATAGCTGGAGAATACATAGGTGTAGGAGAAGAAATCCCCAGTAACATAGGTCAGAAATACTGTAGTTAAGTAGTGATAACCTCAGTGGTGAGCTGCAAAGCCAAAAATAAGGGGCCAAGGCTCTGAACGCTTGAAATAGTAGTTATTAAAGATTTTCACTTTAGCCCCAAAGAGAAGCACTTGACTTTGCTTTACAAATATAATTCCAACAATCCTAGTTATGTGGTTTCTCCAGCCCTAATAAATGAGAGGCGGCAAAACCAAACTAGAAGACTGTTGGTAAAAGAAGTAATGTCTGGGAGGCATGGGAAGATAGAACAACCAGCTGCATTAGATCTTGATGCAGTAACTGATGAACTAGGAATACGACGACTTTCAGTCATTAGAGAAGGTAGATAATGATCAATATTCCCTGATTTAGGAATCAAGATAGTGTTGGGTTTTTTTTTAAGATTTTATTTATTTTAGAGAGAGAGTGCGTGTGAGTGAGCAAGCGAGGTGGGGAGGGCCAGAGATACAGGAAGAGAGAGAATCTTAAGCAGACTCCCGGCTGAGTGTGGAGCCCGACAGGGGGGCTCGATCTTATGACCCTGAGATCATGACCTGGGCTGAAATTAAGACTGTGATGCTTAACTGACTGAGCCACCCCTGCGTCCCTCAAGGTAGTTCTTGTACATTTCAGAAATATATTAACATTTTAGGGGCGCCTGGGTGGCTCAGCTGTTAAGCGTCTGCCTTCGGCTCAGGTCATGATCCCAGCGTCCTGGGATCGAGTCCCGCATCAGGCTCTCTGTTCGGCGGGAAGCCTGCTTCTCCCTGTCACACTCCCCCTGCTTGTGTTCCCTCTCGCGGTTTCTGTCAAATAAATAAATAAAATCTTTAAAAAAAAAAAAGGAAATACATTAAAATTTTTGGTTGGTTAAAGTAAAGAAGGGGGAGGGGATTTTATACCCGAAATGTTTATTTACCTGAAAGAGTCACTTCTCTGGAATGATAGTGTATTCCCCACTAGTAGCAGACAAATCCGGTATTAATAGGCTTGTAAAAAAAAAAAAAGGGGGGGAGGAAAAAAACAACGGCGTCTTTTTGGCTGGATGTAATTTTTAAATGCTAATTGAGGTATTCATTTTAAAATCTTAAAATAGCTGAATTGTAGCTTTTTTAAAAAAAATTTGCCTTATACTTTTCCAAAATTTTTTTACGTGTTCTCCTCCCCACAGCAATCTCACGGTTTGGGCAGGCCTGTCTGGCTCCAGATTGCTGAGTCTGCTTATAGATTCACTCTGGGCTCAGTTGCTGGAGGTGAGTGACACGGCTATGTGCTGTTCCCAGCTTGTGTTCCTGCAATATTATCTCCTAGACCGAAACAGATCAGCAGAGGTGCAGTTTGTTGTTCCTGTGGGACATGACGGCAGGGCTTTCTGAAGTGTTCCTGATTTCCACCTGTGATCAGAGGACTTGCTGCAGCACAGCTTGTCTTCAGGACAAAAGCTCTGTAAAAAAGTGAAAGTCTGGATGTGTGCTGCACTCACCTTAATTATCCTGCGGAGAACCAGGATGAAGAAATGGAAATGATACTGTGTTAATGGTGTTGGGGGTGCGGGCAGGCAGGAAATCAAGATTTGGGGTCGAAATCCCAGGACCTTATGAAATAAAACAACCTCCTAAAGTGATTTACTTTGGCTTTTCTACTTATATTTTTTTCCTCTCCCTTTTTACTGCTTGAAGAATACCTGGACTTGTAGTTACTATTTGCTAAAAGGAACCTCCTGTCCTGGCTCCTGGGCAAAATTTGAGAGACTTTTTTGGCTTGAATCTCTCTACAGAAAATGTGTAGGAATCTGAAGTTGCTTTGTGGAGAAGAACCTCGGAGGTGTGATTAAAATGTTTATGATTTTTCAAAACAAGCCTGAACTGATGAAACTTTTTTTTTTTCGTTTCAGTTTTAGAAGTTGCAGAACATGTTTTGGTTTTCAACAGTTGAAAGATATAGCACTCTAATTCATTTTATACATTTTTTCAAATCTGAAAAATTCTAAAGCCTGGCTTTTTTTTTTTTTTTTTTAAAGACCAAATTCTGTACAAAGGGATAAGGTCGTGTTGTGAGATTGGTTCTGATATTATGCTCGTAACTAAGATTAATTTACCAAAATGTTTTAGTGAACCAAGTTTTAAAATTACAGATACCTGTGTGAACATACATGGTTATTTTAAGGGGTAAGTGGTATTATATTTAGGCACTGAGTGGAAAATATAAAGAAATATGTTATATATAATAGTTTCATGTTGTTACAAAAAATCAAGCCTTGATGATTTAACGTTGGTGATGACTTGAAAATCCACTGCAGTTGTTCTCGGAAGCAGATGATGTGGACCCCAGCTGCTAGCCTGCCATCCTTCAGCGGCGTGCAGTGTATGGGAGAAGGAAAAAACACACAGTCTCTTTTTGTGAGAGTAGAGACTGCGTTTTGTTTTCTAGTCCTTGGAGATGAGATTTGTTGTTGTTAAAGATCCTCCATTTAATTGTGCTCTCTTCTAAGCCTAAAAACTGTTTTATTCACAGCCGTGGGAGCCACCGCGGTATACCCGATAGATCTGGTGAAGACCCGCATGCAAAACCAGCGTGGCACTGGCTCTGTGGTGGGCGAGCTCATGTACAAAAACAGCTTTGACTGTTTTAAGAAAGTCTTGCGTTATGAGGGCTTCTTTGGACTCTACCGGGGTGAGTAAGCCTATCTCAGCTGCTGAAGTTAGTGACTTGATCTCCCAGCAGCAGATTTTTAGCTCAATCATTATGAAAATCAGTGTGTAGCCTGTCCAGTCAGACTAGAGCTGTTTCTCTCTCTTTATTTTCTTGTTGCTTGTTTCCCTTTTTACACTCTTCCTGGTAACTAGCATTATTAGTCTGCAGACAAGGCCTTCCTTTCTTCTTCCTGCTATTTATGTTTCATGGAATCCAAATCCTGCATTTTGTCCCGACATGGATCTGTGGTCACCGTGCTCTTAGAAACTCAGGCACGTGTCTGCAGGTTGAATAAAGGATGACAGCTAAGAAGTAGAGAGCTGCTTTTCTCAAAGAGTTAGAGAGAGATGCCTTTTTTTTCTGAAATTGAAGCCAGGCTGTTACCTGAAGGTGAGTTTACCCCCTGTGCCCTTGTTTACGTTGAAAGAGATACCAGATGTGTTTGTCTCTTCCGAGGAGACCATTCATAAGTGTTTTTTCCAGTGAGTCATCTGAAGTTAAAAAAAAAAAAAAAGAGTCAAAGAAAACCTTTGGCTCCAGGTCTCATTCTCTTTCCTTTCCTCCCCTTAGCTCAGAGGCGCTGAGTAAAAGCAGAGAGATTTTCTTTTGCAGGGAATGTCAAGTCAAGGCTGAGCGCAGTGCTGTCAGCATCGAGGCAACAACCCCTTGTAGAATTCTCTTCACCCCCGTGGGCTTTGTAGGAACTTGTTCTCTTTGGAGAGGGAATGACTTTCATGGGCATGTTTTCACATAAGAATTTAGGGTTTCCTTTGGGAGGGAGATTAATTTTTTAATCCCTTTGGGCGCCACTTGGAATTCTTTGAAAATATTCTCTACATGCTCAAGTCCAGAGCGTTGATGAAATTTACTGTACTTATTTGTTTGCACACACGGTCTCATTAATCCCTAGCTCACTCTGAGCTCTGTTGAACTGTTTGGCTTAGAACCTCTTCCTTGGAAAGAAAGATTGGACCAGCACAAAGCTTCTGCTCACGGATAGGAAAAAACACCTCTGGTTAGCATTATTTGCAGATATTCGAGTGAAAAATGTGTCTCTGATTATTTACATTTAAAGGAGAGGGTCATGAGGATGTTCATTTCTGGCATTAGATACAGAATGAGAGCGGTCAAATCAAACTAGGCTCAAATACCCTGCTCCTAAGAACGCATGTTGTTGATTTTACTCAAATATTCAGAGCTCTAGCCTCTCTAAATTCTAGCTGTATGACATGTACTTACTCCATGGGAAAAGGTGTGTATTGTCCAGAATACAGATCTGTGCATGGGAATGCTTATTTTAAGCTGTATTAAACCCTGCATATCTAGATTTTATTTAACGAGAAATTTAAGAAGGGTTGAGTGGTGCTAAGGTTTTTATTATTTTTTTTCCTTTGTCATCTCCAGTCTTCTTTGTTGAATAATAACCTTTCTTCCCCCTTGGTATACTTTTAAAGAGAATGTTCCTATTAGAAGTAACCTGGATATATACTGCACAGTTTAGCCGTCTCAGTGGATGGATGATTACAGAAAGTTTTATTTCGGAGAGATGGCATGTTAATTAAATGGGTCCAATATGGCAAGTCTGGGGGTGGGGAGAGGTGGAGGGATTGTTAGCTTTATTCAGGATGTGAGCTGATAAAATCAGTTAAGTGAGAGACTCTTGTATTAGGGAGAAGATTGTAGGAGTCCTGTATGTGAACACTGTGATTATTGAGATTGTCATATATTGCTTAGAACTGGTCCATTATTCTGTCAGGTGATTGACAAAATTGTTGACAGATTAGCTTAAATTTCTTTGCAGGCAATAGTGATAAAATGACATAAATCAGTACTTTATTAAAATTCCATGAGCCTTATTGAGGCAAGTTGTAAAACAAATACACACGCTGACATGGTTGTATGGAAGTCAGATTAAAAGTAACAGGACCTCATAATCATGAAGGTTAGAAAGTTAAGACTGCCATCTGCTGATTTATTCTTTTAAATCAGTCTGCTACCCATTAAAGGTGTGTGCAGATTTGTGTTTGTCATTGATAATTCAGTTTGACTGACAGTAGCCTGTATGTATGATTACTTGCTGGCTCTCAATTCATAGAAAATCACTCAGCAGTATCCTCAAAGTAGGCTTAAGATCAGCAGTGAGTGTGCAAACACATACATAACTCCCCCATGGCTGGGTGATTTAAAGGGTATAGAATGTTTATTGTTAGCATCTTTTAAAAATGTATGCAAAAAATGTACGCCAGCAATTTGGATAATCTGTGTGCTTTAGGAAGCAGAGCCTTATGAATATCTACAGATGTGGAATTGTTTATATACTTTTTCTTTTCCAGTTTGCAGCCAGCCTGGGAAATTTAACTTTCTAAGAATAATGATTTCCTTTGTTTTAAGAAGCATCTTTTGAAATATCTTAAGTTTGACATATATTAGTAAATAAGAATGCAGGAGGCATATGTTTTTGCTTGTAGAAGACACCCATTAAATGATATTTAAAACTGCATTTTTCTTTGCAGTTTTGGCTTCCTTTAAAATAAATGAGTACTGAATTCTGGTTTTCTCTAAAGAGAAAATTATGGGAGTTGGTGTTCTGTAATAACCAAACCACCGTATGCTATTACATAGGTAATAGCATCATTTGTGGCAAAATCTGGGTCCACTCAACAGCATGCTTTGCAGAGTTTTTCCGAACACACAACATTGGCTTCTCTAAAGTGTTTGTGTATGTTTATATGTTGTTGGTTGTAAAGGGTGGGGATTTGGTTACATTTTTATTGTCAGTGTTCGGGAGTAGAGAAGATCATGGGCTCCATTCCTTCCTCAGGTACTTTTTGGGAGATGTCAGATAACTAGACTTTAAAGGAAGCATGCTTAAGAAAAGGGTCTGTAGTCTCAAGAAAGCATAGCATTATATTTGACATCAATAATTATTACATACATGTACAGAGTTTTTAGGATAATTCATTTTTCCATATTTTAGTGAAAACCCCTAAATGTTTGATAAGTAAATTATATGGGGGAAACCACTACTTGTTGGGTTTGTATATTCATGTCTAGTACATTCATATTGCTAATGCTTCTCTCTGTTTACCTAGGTCTGATACCACAACTCATAGGGGTTGCTCCAGAAAAGGCCATTAAACTGACTGTAAGTTTCTTTCTCATTGAATTTATATGTCATTTGTTTAGATTATCATTAAGCTAAAAATTAATGCTGATGCTGCTGAGACTGGCACACTATCAAGACATTTGTAAAACTTTCAGCTTATATGTAGACATTTGATAATTCTTAATTTTATCATGAGACAGGTATTTTGATGACTTGGAAAACCAGTAACATACCAGTAAAGGAAACGGTTAAGAATTCCGGTTAACTGATGTCGTCTTTCTGATTAGGTTAATGACTTTGTCCGGGACAAATTTACCAGAAGAGATGGCTCCATTCCACTTTTAGCAGAAATCCTTGCCGGAGGTTGTGTAAGTATTAATACTGGACATTTCTCCTGGCAAGTGTGTTCCTTTAACCTTTTTGCACATTAGATATAATATCTGAGTGACATTCCTTCTGAACTCAAGGGATTCTAAGATTTTCTCAGTGATCATAAGGAATGATTTTTAATTTCATTGCATGATCTGTTTTGAGTGAAAAAAAGAGTTAGTATTTTTATCAGCTCTGACTCTTAAAATCTCCTGACATTACCTTCCACACTTTTTAAAGTTCTGATCCAGATTCTTAAATATCACAGAAAATAGAGTAGTGGGTGGAGTTCCCATACATTTATATTGCCTGGAACTTTAAAATAAGTGAGATGACTGATTAATTGGGCTCTTATATTTTAGGTGTAGGACTGAGTAAACCATTGTGGAATAATTATAATTTTCCTTCTTAGGGAACAGAGGTTATAGCAAACAACCATAATTATGTTAAAGCTATTACAATTCTGAATGCAGAGATTCAGATTATATTCACTTAGAGCACAAAGGTTTCTGTCTTTAAAGTGTGAGCATGACATTGGATTTAGACCAATTCTCAAGTTTAAGTTTGTAGCTCAACTAATTTTATTTGTGGTGTTCATTTCAAATTTGTTAATACACGATTTGTTTAAAGCTTATTTAGTACATTTTGTCCCTGAAACCCTTAATAACTTCCAGTTGAATTGGCTGACAGTCTTGGCTAAACCCTCCTCAGTTGCTTGTGGAACTTGAGGTGATGAGGTCAATGACCTTTGCAGCTTTTAATTCTGTGAAGATGCCCCAGGGGTCAGAGAGAGCGGCTGCTCTGGATTCTTTTTGATGAGATTTGTCAGCCTGGTACGTACCTGGATCTTCACCTTTGTGTAACCAAAGTTCCTATTGAAAAGGTGTTTGGGGGTGTGTGTGTGTGTGTGTGTGTGTGTGTGTGTGCATGTGCATTTGTGTGTATGCTTACACACATGCCCATCTAAGTGCATTCTTAGGAAGCAAACTCACCTCTTTGACTGACTTTCTTTTTTCATGAAGGACAAATAATGAACATAGAATAAGACCTTTGTTTAAGCAGATCGCAAAAAAAGTAGTTTCTCTTTTCTTTATCCCAATTAGATGCTGTAATTATTTCTCTTCAAATGAGAGAATGTTTACAAATTGTAGATATTCTTTTTCTCAATGGTTTTAGGTTTAGTTTGGTTAAGAAGTTTCCAGACTCAGTTTTCCCACTGCTCATGCATATATTTACTAGAAATCTCCTAAGTCATGCTCTTTCTGTTCCGCGTAGCTAATTATTTCTGTTTCCTTTGTAATACCCAGAGGTTTTTGCCCATGAAACTGACCTGTTCCCATGTCTGACATGTGACCTAAGTGGTTAAACTGTAATCAGATCTTTGGTTCCTTTGTTTTTCCTACTATGGACCCTGTTTCTAGGTTTGAACTTTGGGAATTTCTGTTGAAGTCTGGGGTGCCTTGAGGGTTGTGCTGACACTCTAAATCTCTTCTTTAATCATGAATCATTTCTGAGAACTTTGATGGATTGTCTAGTTGGAAATTGACAGCATGAAAAATAGACAGGTTAGGCTCTAGGCAGAATGATGAGGTTGTCTGCAGTTCTTCACCTCAAACATTTTCTGCTTCCCTCTTTTTTTCTAAATCTCTTCATTCAGGGAGGAAAGAAAATGTGTAATTATTGAGTTTGTACTGATGAATTCAATCACACTACAGTGTAAATGATGGTTAAAGCATAATCTTCCACTTCTCCCCATGTCTGTGTATTTCAGCAGAGAATAAAGCCTTAAAATGAATGAGTCTCTTGTTTAAAGAGTATCAGGCATTGCGGAATATAGGATGCTCTCTTTACTGAATGAAACCTGGTAAGCAGCCACCAAATAGACACAGGGAAGAGTGGCTGCCTGTGAGCCTGATCATGAAAGCCCCCACCATCCTGGGTACTGGTGGTGATATGTTGTGCAGGGTCGCTGTGGGTGTTTGACTAAGTGCTGTCTGTATCACCCGCTGAGAACAGTGCTGCTGTTTTCTCAAAAATCACTCAGTTTTAAAGATGTACCTCGTGTTAACCTATTGCAAAATGTGTTAACCTAATGCCGATTAATTCAAGAGAAATGGTTCAAACTGAATAGACAGTATTGGCTTTATAGGTTTTTCCCCAGCAGAGGGATCATCTAAGGCCCAGGCTTTGAGTTCCCTATATATGGGAGAGAAATTCTGCTATAAAATTGACTGCTGTCCTGTAGGAAAAATGGTGTTTATTGATCTAGATAATGAATTGACCAAGAAATAAAAATATCCAGTCCTCAGACCTTATTTTTTTGGTTGTTTGTTTTGTTTTACGATGTATTTTTAGGAGTATGTGATATTTGATATATGCAGAAAAGTACACACTATAAATCTAGTACACACTATAATGAGCATCTGTAAACTTATCACTCAATTAAAACATTACTGTCATTGACACTGGTGTTTGCTTCTAATGTAGCTCTAATTTGCCAAGATTGTTAATGAGCAGTAGGGACTTTGCCTAGCCAAACATTTTATTTTTTTATTCATTTGAGAGAGAGAGAGAGGAAGAGAGAGAGCACGAGTGGGAGGGGCAGAGGGAGAGAGAATCCCAAGCAGACTCTGCACTGTGCACGGAGCACAGTTTGGGACTTGATCCCACGACCATGAGATCATAACCTGAGCCAAAACCAAGAGTCAGATACCCAACTAACTACACCACCCAGGCAACCTCCCCCACAACGTTTTTGTTTTTTTTTTTTTAAAGATTTTTTATTTATTTATGTGACAGACATCCAGCGAGAGAGGGAACACAAGCAGGGGGAGTAGGAGAGGAAAAAGCAGGCTCCCAGCAGAGGAGCCCGATGTGGAACTTGATCCCGGAATGCCAGGATCACGACCTGAAGCCAAAGGCAGCCGCCTAATGACTGCGATACCCAGGTGCCCCCCCCCCCACAACGTTTTATAGGCATTATCTATCTCATTATTATTCCCAACTAGAGTTGAAGAAAATAAACCTAAATGAGATCCAGACTTAGTAGGTGGTAAAGTTAAGATTCAAACCACTTTTGTTTTAAATCCGTATTTATTCATATTTGGTATATTTCCATTCATTCATTCTTCCATTTATTAATTCTCATTCAAAAAGCTGTCAAGGCTGAGAAGGATTTACTCTCTTTATTCCTGTGAAGGGAACCAGACTTAGGTTATGTTTACATCTCATAGAAAAAGGGTAGTTCCTGATCATTCTCACCAGATAAAACTTAATCTTAAGTCTAATCATATTCTGTGGTAATTTCAAAGCAGAATTCCTTATTGTGATTTGCTTCATTTCTCCATATCACCAAAGAAAATACATGCTTATGATTATAAGTCATCGTGATAGCTACCGTTCTTGAGCATCCTGCCCTGGACTGCACTGTACAGGCATCATCTCATTATTCCCAGCCAGTGTTGAAGAAATTAAAAGCTCAATGAAATCCAGCACTTAGTAAATGGAAAAATTGAGATTCAAGCCCCATCTGTCTCCAAATCCATATTCCTCAATATTTGGTATATGTTTCTGTTCATTTATTCTCTCATTTATTTATTCTCTCACTCATTGAATGCCTGCTATGTTTCAGGAATATTTTAAAAAACAACAGCGTTACTGAGCTATACCCTTTAGCTGTTGCCCATCAGTCTTTCCTCTCTCCCCCTACCAAGCCTTTTTTTTTTTTTTAAAGATTTTATTTTTTATTTATTTATTTGACAGAGATAGAGACAGCCGGCGAGAGAGGGAACACAAGCAGGGGGAGTGGGAGAGGAAGAAGCAGGCTCATAGCGGAGGAGCCTGATGTGGGGCTCAATCCCACAACGCCGGGATCACGCCCTGAGCCAAAGGCAGACGCTTAACCGCTGTGCCACCCAGGCGCCCCTCCCCCTACCAAGCCTTAGGCACCCACTAATAAACTTTCCATCTCTATAGATTCACCAGTTCTGGACATTTCACATAAATGGAATAAAAAATGTGTGGCCTTTTGTGTCTGGCCCTTTTCACTCAGCATTATGTTTTCAGGGTTTATCCACATTGCACTATGTGTCAGTACTTCATGCCTTTTTATTGGTGAGTAATATTCCATCATCTAGGTGTATCACATTTGGTTTATGCATTAGTTGTTGAACATTTGGGTTGTTTCCACTTTTTGGCTATTATGAATAGTGCTGCTGTGAACATTAATGTTAAACGTTTTGTGTGGACATATGTTTTCACTTCTCTTGGGTGTATACCTAGGAGTGGAATTGGTGGGTCATAGAGTAACTCTAATTTGTATTTTGAGGAACTGCCAGATTGTTTTCCAGAGTGGCTACACCATTTTACATTCCTACCAGCAGTGTATAAGTGTTCAGATTTCTCCACATTCTTGTTATTGATTATAGCTATCCTAGTGGATATGAAGTGTTATCTTGTTGTAATCTAATAACTGACATGTTGAGCATCTTTTCAAGAATGTATTGGCATTTGTATATCTCCTTTGGAGAAATGTCTATTCAGAATTTTTGCCTGTTTTTAAGTTGGGTTGTCTTTTATTATTAAGTTATAAGAGTTCTATATATTTAGAGTCCTTTATCAGACATACGATTTCCAGCATTTTTCACTGTGTGTCCTTTGAAGAATTTTCTCTCCCTCTCCCTAAGATTTCAGTCTTAAGTTTATTGAGATTTGTTTTGTGGCCTAACGTGGTCTATCCTGGTGCTTTTTGGTGGAATGTTCTGTATGTGTTTATTAAGTCCATCTGGTCTAATGTATCTTTTAAGGCTGATTTTTCCATATTGATTTTCTATCTAGATGATCTATCCATTGATGTAAGTGGGGTATTAAAGTCCCCTACTATTACTGTATCACTGTCAATTTTTCCCTGTAGGTCTGTTAAGATTTCCTTTATATGTTTAGGTGCTCCTATGTTGAGTGCATAAGTATTTACAATGTTATATAGTCTTGCTAGAATGACTCTTTTATTATTATGTAATGCCTATTTTTTTTTACAACAGGTAAAGCAATTTTTATTTATTATTTTTTAAATATAAATTCAGTTAATTAACATATAATGTATTATGGTTTCAGAGTTACAGGTCTTTGATTCATTAGTCTTACATAATACTCAGCGATCATTATATCACTTGCCCTCCTCCATGTCCATCACCCAGTTAGCCCAGCCCTCCCCCTCCCCCTCCAGCAACCTTCAGTTTGTTTCCTATGATTAAGAGTCTCTTATGGTTTGTCTCCATCTTGTTTTATTTTTTCCTCTCTTCCCCTAAAATCCTCTGTTTTGTCTCTTAAATTCCACATATGAGTGAGATCATATGATAATTGTCTTTCTTTGATTGATTTATTTCGCTTAGGATAATACCCTCTAGTTCTTTCCACATCTCTGCAAATGGCAAGATTTTATTTTTTGGATGGTTGAGTAATATTCCATTGTATATATATACCACATCTTCTTTATCCATTCATCTGTTGATGGACATCTGGGCTCTTTCTATTGTTTAGCTATTGTGGACATTGCTGCTATAAATGTTGGGGTACAGGTGTCCCTTCAGATCACTACATTTGTATCTTTGGGGTAGATACCCAGTAGTGCAATTGCTGGGCCATAGGGTAGCTCTATTTTTTTTTAAATTTTATTTATTTATTCGACAGAGATAGAGACAGCCAGCGAGAGAGGGAACACAAGCAGGGGGAGTGGGAGAGGAAGAAGCAGGCTCACAGCAGAGGAGCCTGATGTGGGGCTCGATCCCAGAACGCCGGGATCACGCCCTGAGCCGAAGGCAGACGCTTAACCGCTGTGCCACCCAGGCGCCCCAGGATAGCTCTATTTTCAACTTTTTGAGGAACCTCCATACTATTTTCCATAGTGGCTGTAGCAGCTTGTATTCCCACCAGCAGTGTAAGAGGGTTCTCCTTTCTTTGCATCCTCTCCAACATCTTTCATTTCCTGATTTGTTAATTTTATTCATTCTGACCGGTGTGAGGTGGTATCTCATTGTGGTGTTGATTTGTATTGAGCAATTTTTCTTGTATCTGTTGGACATTTGTATGTCTTCTTTGCAGAAATGTCTGTTCATGTCTTCTGCCCATTTCTTGGTTGGGTTGTTCTTTGGTTGTTGAGTTTGATATGTTCTTTGTAGATTTTGCATACTAGCCCTTTATCTGATATGTCATTTCCAAGTATCTTCTCCCATTCTGTTTACTGTCTTTTGGTTTTTGTCAACTGCTTCCTTTACTGTGCAGAAGCTTTTTATCTTGCTGAAGTCCCAATAGTTCATTTTTGCCTTTGTTTTCCTTGCCTTTGGAGACATGTCTAGCAAGAAGTTGCTGCGGCCAAGGCAAAGAGATTGCTGCCTGTGTTCTCCTCAAGGATGTTGATGGATTCTTCTCTCATATTTAGGTCTTTCATCCATTTTGTGTCTGTTTTTGTGTTATGGTGTTAGGAAATGGTCTATTTTCATTCTTCTGCGTGTGGTGTCCAATTTTCCCAACACCATTTGTTGAAGAGACTGTCTTTTTTCCATTGGATATTCTTTCCTGCTTTGTCGAAGATTAGCTGACCGTAGAGTTGAGGGCCCATTTCTGGGTTCTCTGTTCTGATCCATTGATCGATGTGTCTGTTTTTGTGCCAGTACCATACTGTCTTGATGATTACAGCTTTGTAATAGAGCTTGAAGTCCAGAATTGTGATGCCACCAGTTTTGGTATTCTTTTTCAACATTCCTTTGGCTATTCAGGGTCTTTTCTGGTTCCATACAAATTTTAGGATTATTTGTTCCCCCTCTGTGAAAAAAGTTGATGGTATTTTGATAGGGATTGCAGTGAATGTGTAGATTGCTCTACACATTCTACACATAGACATTTTAACAATATTTGTTCTCCCAATCTATGAGCATGGAATGTTTTTCCATTTCTTTGTCCTCAGCTTCTTTCATGAGTGTTCTCTAGTTTTCTGAGTACAGATCCTTTGCCTCTTTGGCTAGGTTTATTCCTAGGTGTCTTAGGGTTTTCGATGCAATTGTAAATGGGATTGACTCCTTAATTTCTCTTTCTTCTGTCTCATTGTTAGTGTATACAAATGCAACTGATTTCTGTACATTGATTTTATGTCCTGCCACTTTGCTGATTGCTGTATGAGTTCTGGTAATTTTGGGGTTGAGTCTTTTGGGTTTTCCACAGAGAGTATCATGTCCTCTGCAAAGAGTGAGTTTGACTACTTCTTTGCCAATTCAGATGCTTTTTATTTCTTTTTGTTGTCTGATTGCTGAGGCTAGGACTTCTACTACTATGTTGAACAGCAGTGGTGATAGTGGACATCCCTGCTGTATTTCTTACCTTAGCGGAAAAACTCTCATTTTTCCCCATTGAGAATGATATTTGCTGTGGGCTTTTCATAGATGGCTTTATGATATTGAGGTATGTTCCCTCTATCTCTACACTGTGAAGCTTTTTAATCAAGAAAGAGTGCTGTACTTTGTCAAATGCTTTTTCTGCATCTATTGAGAGGATCATATGGTTCTTACCCTTTCTTTTATTACTGTAGTGTATCACATTGATTGATTTGCAGATGTTGAACTACCCTTGCAGCCCAGGAATAAATCCCACTAGGTCGTGGTGAATAATCCTTTTAATGTACTGTTGGATCCTATTGGTTAGTATCTTGGTGAGAATTTTTGCATTCATGTTCATCAGGGATATTTGTGTGTAATTCTCCTTTTTGGTGGGGTCTCTGTCTGGTTTTGGGGTCAAGGTAATGCTGGCCTCATAGAAGGAGTTTGGAAGTTTTCTTTCCATTTCTATTTTTTTGAAGCAGTTTCAGAAGTATAGGTAATAATTCTGCTCTAAATGTTTGGTAGAATTCCCCTGGGAAGCCATCCAGCCCTGGGCTCTTGTTTTGTTGGGAGATTTTTGATTACTGCTTCAATTTCCTTGCTGGTTATGGGTCTGTTCAGGTTTTCTATTTCTTCCTGTTTCAGTTTTGGTAGTTTATAGTCTCTAGGACTGCATCCATTTCTTCTAGATTGCCTAATTTGTTGGCATATAGTTGCTCATAACATGTTCTTATAATTGTATTTCTTCGGTGTTGGTTGTGATCTCCTCTTTCATTCATGATTTTATTTGGGTCCTTTTGTTTTCTTTTTGATAAGTCAGAGGTTTATCAATCTTAGTAATTTTTTCAAAGAACCAGCTCCTAATTACATTCATCTGTTCTGTTCTTTTGGTTTCTATTTCCTTGATTTCTGTTCTAATCTTTATCACTTCTCCTTTCTTGCTGGGTTTAGGCTTTATTTGCTGTTCTTTCTCCAGCTCCTTTAGGTGTAAGGTTAGTTTGTGTATTTGAGACCTTTCTTGTTTCTTGAGAAAGGCTTGTATTGCTATATACTTCCCTCCTAGGACGGCCAAAGATTTTGAACAGCTGTGTTTTCATTCTCACTTGTTTCCATGAATTTTTTAAATTCTTCTTTAATCCTGGTTGACCCATTCATTCTTTAGTAGGATGCTCTTTAGCCTCCATGTATTTCAGTTCTTTCCAAATTTCCTCTTGTGATTGAGTTCCAGTTTCAAAGCATTATGGTCTGAAAATATGCAGAGAGTGATCCCAATCTTTTGGTACTGGTTTAGACCTGATTTGTGACCCAGGATGTGATCTAGTCCCCTTCCATGTGCACTCAAGAAAAATGTATATTCTGTTGCTTTAGGATGGAATATTACGAATAAATCTGTGAAGTCCATCTGGTCCAGTGTGTCATTCAAAGCCCTTGTTTCCTTGTTGATCTTCTGCTTAGGTGATCTGTCCATTGCAGTGAGTGGGATGCTAAACTCCCCTACTGTTATTATATTATCATAAATGCGTTTCTTTAATTTTTTATTAATTGGTTTATATAATTGGCTGCTCCCATGTTAGGGGCATAAATATTTATAGTTGTTAGATCTTCTTGTTGGATAGACCCTTTATTATGATATAATGTCCTTCCTCATCTCTAATTACAGTGTTTGGTTTAAAATCTAATTTGTCTAATACAAGGATTGCCACCCCAGCTTTCTTTTGATGTCCATTATCATGATAAATAGTTTTCCACCCCCTCATTTTCAATTTGATGGTGTCTTTGGGTCTAAAATGAGTCTCTTGCAGGGATGCCTTGGTGGCTCAGTTGGTTAAGTGTCTGCCTTTGGCTCCCTGGGATCAAGTCCCACATTGGGTTCCTTGCTTAGCAGGGAGCCTGCTTCTGCCTCTGCCTGCTACTCCCCCACTTGTGTGCTCTCTCTCTCTCTCTCTCTCTGATAAATAAATAAATAAATAAATAAATAAATAAATAAATAAATAAAATCTTTAAAAAAAATAAAATGAGTCTCTTGCAAACAGCATATCAGTGGGTTTTGCTTTTTTATCCAATCTGATACCATGTGTCTTTTGATTGAGGCATTTAGCCCATTTACATTCAGAGTAACTATTGAAAGATAGGAATTTAATGCCATTGTATTACCTGTAAAGTCCCTGTTTCTGAATATTGTCTCTCTTCTTTCTGGTCTATATTACTTTTGGGCTCTGTCTTTGCTTACAGGCTCCCCTTTTTTATTTCTTGATCACAAATTCTTTTAGGTTTTTTTTGTCCTGGAAGCTTTTTATCTCTCCTTCTATTTTGAATGACAGTCTTGCCTGTAGTTGTTTCTCTCTCTTTTTCTCAGCTTCTTTATTCTCCATCATTTGGTCTTCTAAATCACTAATTCTCTCTTCTGCCTCATTTATCCTAGCAGTTAGAGCCTCCATTTTTTATTGCATCTCATTGATAGCCGTTTTTATTTTGATTTGATTCAGTTTTAATTTTTTTATTTCTCCAGAAAGGGATTCTCTAGTGTCTTCTATAATTTTTCAAGCCCAGCTAGTATCTTTATAATTGTTATTCTGAACTCTAGTTCCCACATCTTATATCCATACTGATTAGGTCCCTGGCAGTCAGTACTGCCTCTTGTTCTCTTTTTTGAGGGGAGTTTTTCACCTTGTCATTCTTGGGGAATGTGGTCGCTTTTCTATTTGTAGAGCTGCAGCAATTCTTTTCTTAGATCTCCGGTTGAGTTCACAGGTGTTCAGAATGATTTGATAGCCATCTAGCTGAATTCCTGGGACCAAAAGGTCTCCTACTCCTCCACCATCTTGAACTCCTTTCATAGTTATAGTTATTTTTACTGCTTTTATTTTTTAGCCTTCACGTTAGCTTTATAAGTGGTTGCACCTCTTAGCACCCTCATCCTCAGAGAGGGTTCCAAAAGACCCCTCTTCTTCCAGCAGGTGCCTTATGCCTAGCCAGTGAATCTCTGTCACATGTGGTCTAGGTGCCCTCTAACCTGCTGCTTTTGTGCTGGGTCATCGGGTGAGTGAGTGTGGCATGAACCCTTCAAAAGGGGAGTCTTTGTTTCCTTTACCCCTTTAGATCTCCTGGTTTTTAAAGGCAGACATTTTGGGGACTTGTTTATCTGGTACAGGTCCCAAGAGTTGCAGTGCCTGATGTGGACTCAAACCTGTTGCTCCTCAAGGATATTCTCTGTATTTGTGAGATCACTCTTGCTGTGGGTCATCCCAGCACGGGTGGGGTTTTTGGCCATACTGCATTTCTGCCTGTTTTACCTGTCTCAGTGTGGTCTTTTTATCCATTGTTGTGGAGAAGCTGTTGAGCTGGTTTTCACGTCTTTTTCGGAGAGAATTGTTCTGTATGTAGCTGTAGATTTGGTGTGTTCTGGGTTTTCCCATACCATCATGTTGACTTGCCCCCTCTGTGGTGGTTTTTTTCAAACAAGAGATTATGTAAAGTTTCTTAGACATATCTATAAACTTAAATGGGAAAAAAATTTAATGTCTTTCCAAGTCACAAAAGTAGAAAGTTTATTAGTCTAAATAGACTGATCTATATGTATTTTTAAAATGTCCCATTGGTAAATACCTATTTTTATGTTTAAACTCTAGCCAGAGCACATACGTGTCTGATCACATTACCTCTTTCAGAGAGTGTATACTGCTGAATGGGTAGAAGTCTTTTAATCAGAACGTATTTATAGCTCAGCAAAAAGCTAGTATAATCTTATCATGTTGCAGATGTTCTTAGCCCTGTGTGAACATAGCTTCTGAAGAACACATCCCTTCCCTTGATATCTTACGTTCAGTCTGCATGATGCTCTCACATCAGTGCACAAGAGCTCTATGAGGTATATAGGGACATCCGTTGGGATCCCTGTTGTCATATCAGGAAACCAAGGACTGGGAAGGTTATGACCCGTCCAAGGTTACAAAGTTAATGGCAGTATAGGTCAACAAACCTAGAATCTTTCTACTCTTCCATGCTTCCTCCCTTCAGCCTATGGGTGTCCACACCCATAGGTGCAGCAAGAGGTCCACTTGTTAGTTGGAGCATTTACTAACCCTGGGGCCAAGATTTGTAGCTGACCAGCCCTTATGCTGTGTCTTCCTTAGCAAACTGAGTTCGCATATCTCTGAAGAGTTGTTGGAAATAGTACCTCCAACTGCCATCCCAGGAATTAGTGTGCTCCCAACTTGATGCTTGCATACTTATGTGAACACACATATGTATGTGAACAAATTCAGAGTCCATATATATTTATGTTGGAGTGGCTCATGATAGGTACACAGAGGTTTTGACTCTTCCTTTACCCTAGTTAGGGGTATGTGTGGTTTTGTCTATTCATATCCTAACACCCTGGCATATGTCAGTGACTCAGCAGTAAGCAAATTGCAATTTTTTCCTTTTAAGTTATCATGGTCCTAGGCTATTTTAGAAAGAACCATAGCATTTCCCATTGCTTTATAAAATATCTAAGAGTGTTTGGCTGATGGCGTGTGAGACAGTCACTGTTCCTCTTCTTCTTGAGTCAGTCCTGGTGATAGCTAATTCTGTGACTTTTATTAGTTTGGTTATTTTAAATGCACATGTTTTGTACATCTGTTCAAATTCCTAGTGTGGCCTTAAATTAACGTTAGATTTTCATCAATCTCTGTAAGGGAAGACTTTATAATGAATTGTTCAGATTGTGGTTGGAGGGAAATAATTCCAAACTACAGGAGAAAATAGATCAAAGAAGAAAGTAAACAGGAGACTGGGCACAAGCAGGGCCAGGTCCCCTGCCTCTTTGTGGACTCTGCCCCTGGGGTAGGATTTTGAGGGCAGGAGATTGAATAGGCCTAATCCTGTGTGCAACCCCTTGGCCTCAGACATATCAGAGGCCTGGTGACATCTCAGTTTTACATCCTTTTTCTCCTAATTTTTATTGTCTACCTTAGTTGGTTTCTTTTCTCATGAAAAAAATAATTATGTGACACAAGATTAAATGGAAGTGTTTACATTCTTTTCATTTCTGTTATATATAGATAACCATCCAAAATGAGATGTGTTCTCTTTTGTTGTGTCATTTGTAATTCATTTCTAGAACAAAGAAACAATTTAGTAATGAAAACTGAAAGCCTTTAAAAGTTTTAATATTAATGCTTGTCTCTGTTTATAAGAATAAGCAGCACATTTGAAGAGGGAAATTTCACCATTAGAAGTTGAGAAGCTGATTTTGGTGATTTGGTCAGTGAAAAAATTCACCAAACATGTTGTATGGAATGGTGTTACCTAATGTAAGCATCAGGATGTCAAATTAGACCAAGTCCATTTAAGAGTATAGAACTGTATATCATCATGATTTAATTTGAAATTTTATATACCTTTATTATTTCAGATAACTAGCTGTATTTGCTTAGATTTTTTTTAATGTTTTATCTACATAGATGGATAAGCCTGTTTTAAGTTTTGGACCTAGTGCTAATTAGTTTTAAAAATGCATTTAGTGTATATAAATCAACAAATTTATCATGGGGAAGAATGTGAGAGAGGACCTAGTCTGTAAAGGAAGCCATTGTTTCTAACACCAGCTATGTTTCTTGTTTTTTGGTTGGTTATGGTTGGTTTTTTGTTGGTTTTTTGTTTTTGAGTAGTTAAGCATTCATGATTCAGAATTTAAAAGGAACAATAGGGTATGCTTTAAAAATTCTTTCAGGTACTCATTTCTCTTTCCAGAAGGTAATTAATATTTTCATGTCTAAGCCATTCTAATTTTGATAAACTAATTTTGATCATTGCATACCTGTATTTTATGTTTGGTTTATGTTACCTGGCATAATTTTATTACCAGATCTTATTGCTTAAGAGCTTATAATTGTTTCTACTTAACTATTTCCTTACTGGGCATTTACATTTTTTGGTTTAATTTTGTTGCTTTTTAAAGTAGTAAACATTTGCATATTTGTAGAACAGCAAACATATTAGCATATTTGTAAAAATACAGGTACTTTTTTTCCATTGAAAAGTTACCATATTTTTACTTCACAATTTAATACTTCTGAAATTCATTATATTCATTGATTATGTTTACTGTGTTTTTTTCCCTGTGAAAAGCTGTTTTTAATGTAACATCACTTATAATCAGTAGAGCCTTAAGACAGAAGAGAAATGCAATTTTCCTGTATTTGTTTTTCAGAGAGGAAACAGTTAAGAATGTGATAAAATGTAATCCTGTTCCATGTCATTAGAATTCTTACTAGAGCGACTGAATTAATTGCAGATTTTCTTCCCTCATCCCACTGTTCCCAGTTTAACATGTGTGAGATAGTGGTCAATCTCAGAGTTTAGAAAAGGACAGCACATATTTGCCATGGAAATTTCCCTTTAAATGTTAGGAAATATCCAAAGTTGTAGACAACTTAAATAACAATCTAATTTTTTCTAAAATTATTCAGTGTTTCTGGATAGTATTGGCCTACATATTCCTAGGCCTATCGTAAAGATTTTTAAAAATATAAATTTTTAAGGCATATATAGACTATACAATTGCTAGATGTTTTCTTCCTTCAAATACAGTAGAGTACATGAGTGTGAAACACACCCATAGATGTGTGCCTTGCTATAGTGTCATTGCTTTCTTGTTTACATGCTCACTTGTCAGATGTATATATAAATGCAAATCGGTTTAGTTTTGTCCTTATGTCCATTGCATTCTCAGGACTTAGTATGCATTCTGGGTAACAGATCTTCAAAGCATACAGCTGTTAATGTGTTAGATGTTACATGTACACTGAGAAGGAAATGTGAAGAGCTGTTGAAGGAGTACAATTCTCAGTCAACTGGCAATTATTTCCCAACGGGCCTGGCGAGGAGGGGAGGAGGAGTTGTGGGGTGGGGGACTGCTGGCTGGAGTACTCTTGCTCTGTGGGATGTTATACTTTACTAATGATTAGAAACATGGGAGAACTTTATATTTGTTTAAACATGATGTCCATAATTAATGAATGGCATCCAAGATTTGACATCATCTGGCTGTGGCAAAGTTTGGGGATTATAATCAAAATTTGTGTTTCTATCCTGTTTTTTTAAATATGCCTTAGTTTAGAACATAAGATGCATTTTCCCAAAGATAGTCTTTGCAACCATTATTTAAACAAGGGATTTCAGGGAAGTAGTAAACTTTTTCAGTTGGTTTGGTCTTTAATACTAGCTATGGGAGCAATTACTTGGATTATCATTTTAACATAATTTTTCACCCAGCAATCCTTTTGAAAGTATTGTTTGCTTAGATTGAAACATTGAAATGCTTCCTTCTCCCTGCAGCGCAGTAGATTAAGAGAGGGAAACACAGGCAAATCAACGTGTAAAATCAGGTCAGTTGTCATTCAGGGGCTTGTGTGCCAGTGGTACGGATTGTGGAGTTGGGAGTCACAGGAAACCCGGAGAGAGACAGCAAATTGCTGCACTCCCATGCTTGGTGGACAAAAAGGGGATCAGTGCCCTGGGAAATCCAGGACAGTAAGCTTCCCATAACGCAGAAAGGAATCTTGTGTCAGTGTTGGCACCTGCGGACGTGTGGTCCATAGGAGTAAGGGGTCAGGATTGGAGCAGGCGTAGTTGAGGGCTTGTAGCGCCCAGCCAATTAGGAGAATGGACTGAGACTTGCTACTCCTTGGAAGTAGGACTGGAAGGACTGTGTTAGAAACATGAACAGAAATGTGGGTGAAGGTAGAGTGTTGAAGTGTCATTGAATGCTACACATGAATTTGAAGGGTATTGTTTGTAGTATTTCTATACCTGTGGAATTATAGTGCCCCAGCGAGGCCTTTCCTAGTTCCTGTTTCACAGGTGACATGTTATCACAGTGAAGTTATGATTATATGGTATATAATATGATTATATTATATAACCATGATATACGGTTATGATTGTGTACTATAAACAGCTGCAGTTCAGATGAAGATGTGCAAATGAAATTTATTTATTTATTTAAGAGAGAGAGACACAGCCAGGAGCAGGGGGGAGGAAGCAGAGGGAGAGGGAGAAGCAGACTCCCCGCTGAACAGGGAGCCTGGCTTGGTGGGGGGGTCGGCAGAGGGCTCGATCCCAGGACCCTGAGATCATGACCTGAGCTGAAGGCAGATACTTAACTGCCTGAGCCATCCAGCTGCCCCTATATTTTTGCTTTAAAAACTTATTTTTATATATCATATATGCACATACCCATACAAACACATTTTTTTCCTTACAAAAAGAATTGGTAGCAGTTTTGTTAAACATTCTTTTTTTTTTTTCCACCTCTACTAGTTAACAGATTTCAGATGCAAATACACCCTCATTATCCAAATTCAAATCCCCGTCACTCAGCGCCATTGTCGGGTGTAGCTTTGATTTGCCAGTTTTGTACTCATGGTAACTAGACGGTCCATTTCCCAGCAGAGTTTTTCTGGTTTTGTCTTGATACCGAAAGTGTCTTTCTAAATTCTCTCCTTTTAGCTATGTATCTGTCTCAAGAGTTTTGCTCAGGATAATACATTTTAGCATTTGAACTGGGGGAGACTTTTCCTCTCTGACTTGAGGCACTTCTGTGGGGCAAAGATTTGTTAATCGCTCTACAATTCGAGGAAGGGGAAGCAGGTGGCTGAGCTAACCTGAATGCTCACTTAGAGAAGGAAAGTGACCCTTGTAGATCCAGATTTTACCTCCAGCTTACAGAAGATACCAACCAGTCTTCTACCATCTCTTTCCCTTTCACTGGGGAGCTTCCCGTTGCCTCATCTGGCTTCACTTTTGTTTTCCAAATGCGTTTATTAGTTTTGCCATTTTGGATATGGCTGGGTTGACCCCGGAAAGACTGGTTTGAGAAATACTCTTGACATTTCAAATCAAAACAAACCCAGACATAGATTGGCTTGAAACTGAGTTTGGGCCCATCCCTGTGATCCCCTCTAGCATCAGCCAAAGCGTGGGCCTCTCATTCCCCTATGAAGAGGGAGGAGTAAAGTGGTGCTGTAGAGAGGCTTTTCTGGATTTTTCTTGGTAACGCTCCAGTTGGTCTCTGATTTGGAAATCTTCTTCTGTCTCTCCTCCTTTGCCTGCAGGCTGGCGGCTCTCAAGTCATCTTTACTAATCCACTGGAGATAGTAAAGATTCGCCTGCAGGTAGCTGGAGAGATCACCACAGGACCCAGGGTCAGTGCCCTGAATGTACTCCGGGACCTGGGACTTTTTGGTCTGTATAAGGTGGGTAGACTCCCTTGGGTTATCTCAGTAGAGAGCTTGTCATGTACTCAATAGAACCGTGAAAGAATGTGGAAACCAGGCTTCTCCCCCCGAAGTGGAAAAGCAATTTTGTCCAGCAGGGTAGTCCCTCGAGTACAAAATCAGACAAAAAGGAAAAATCAGGACACTTTTATTAGAGGCAGTGGGGTATACAAACACACTCTCCTGTTGTCGCCTTCAGCTTTTATGAAGCTGCCGGCAGGGAGGCCAGCGCTACAGACCTGCTGGCTTTAGCCTCACAGCCTTTGATTTGATGCCAGGTTTGGGAAAAGTTTTCTTTGGTGTTCTCTTTGGTCTGTTTTAGGACTTCAGAATAGTCTTGTGTTTATTTTGAGTCTGAGTTATCTCTATTGTTATCTTCCCAGTAGGAGCTTCTGTTTGTCTTAATAATTTGACCACAGTGAAACAGTAGTAGAGTTTGGGAGAATTCAGGTCTTTAAGAAGTTAAGTGGTGGGATTTGTCAATAATGAATTCCATTAAAAAAAACACAACAACAGAGAGTGTACTGTACTTTAGCAAAATGCCAGTCAACAGATTCCTTCCCTGCAGGTATACTTACTCCCATCATTACAGATCAGATGTAATGGAGCAGAAGCTATTATTTTTCTTAAACAAGGAAGAGTATTTCTTTCCATTCTTTTCCTGTTATAAGGGGGGAATACGTAAATTCAGCTGCTATTAGACAACAGTGTTTCTACAGCGTCTGATTTATTTATAGATCTATCACTGTAGAAATGTGTAAATTGGCTTCTGTAGCTACAAATTGGAAATTAGAAATTCTCTAGATTAGAATCACACAGTACAGGGCTCTTAGGAGACCAGTAAACCAATGATGCCTATCTTGGTTTACTGTACACATTTCCTCCCCTGTACCCCCAGTTTCCATCCTTTTTAGAATTCCCTTTGAGAGCTAAATTTATTAATACTGCTTCTGCCTATTTCACCCTTCAGAGAGTCCTTGGAATTTTTTTTTTTTAATGTTTGAGTTTGTCTTTTGAAAACAGAACCATTAGAGAAACAAGAGCTGAAGATGGAGTATTCGGCTGGCTAGCTCAAGCCCTGGGGGGAAGGGGAAGCAGGGCCAAGTTGAGGAAGGAGACCAAGTTGAGGAAGGTGTTCATTGTTCCTCAGTCCCTGAGACAAGCTATCCCTGGGTAGCTTTCTATTCCTGTGGAAACTTCCGCTAAATAATTTGTCCCATTTTCCCCCAATCCTCTGCTATCTAGGACATGGGGACTGAGGAGGGGAGATTGGTGGTTTCTTTTTCCCGTTCCCTAGCATAGTCACCTTTCTTTTCCAGTGTCACTGCCTGTAGTTTAACTGGTACTTCATGGGCCCTATACTGTGTAGATTGAATGGATGAATTGTTAGTTTTGTGGGCTGCCTTTGCTGGTTGCTTTGGAATCAAGCTATTAACATTAGGTTTCCAAGGCTGTTCCCACTCATGCCCCTCCCCCTCACATCCACCAAAGCCACACAGAACAAACAACCTGGAGGTTTGAGAACTGAATTTTTATTAACCTTAAAATCCGAATCTATATTGGAAATGCCAGAAAATTCTTAGTTGTCAGGATAACATCATTACTCAGTTAACAAACTCTACATCTCTAGGGTCCTCCGGCCTTTCTCAGACTTTGAGCCAGGTATATTTCTATGTCCCTCTCATTGCCACCCCCATTTCCATTCCACTCAGTCCCCATGCTGTTTGAGGGAACACCTAAGACTTGTCACCCTGGATCCCTTGTGGGCATTCAAGGCCCTGTTTACACAACTGTTTTGCGCTATTTCCTCACTTGTGACAGGGTGCCAAAGCGTGTTTCCTCCGAGACATTCCCTTCTCTGCAATCTATTTTCCTGTTTATGCTCATTGCAAACTACTTCTGGCTGATGAAAATGGACACGTGGGAGGTATAAATCTCCTTGCAGCTGGAGCCATGGCAGGTAACTACAATTTTTTTTTTTTTATACCAATGAACCCTCCCCCCATTCTCTTTAAGAAGTACAGAATCTCAGTGCACTGCCCGCCTTTATTTCTGGAAGGGTTATTGTTTGTATCTGACTTAGTTTAAACATGATCGCTTTTTCTCTTTTGTGGGATGTGCTGTAATTCTGATGAGAGTTAATTACATTTGCATAATGTGGATAAACAGCATAATGCAGCTTAGCAACTCAGAGCCAAATTAGATCTGCCCATCTAAATTGGGCTTTCATCATTACCATGCTTCTTAGTCTCCTGTGCCCCTGAAACCTTGGGTACAGCCAAGCTAAGCATTAAGGTGGAAGAGTTTTTCATCAAATCAGTTGCTTCATTGTACCTCATGTGATGCCCAGGTCTAGCATGCCTCACTTGCTCTTTCTGCATGATGGAGTCTACATGATTGGCTCAAAATTGAGCTTTCTTCATGATACTGTTGATGTTCCTTCTACCATCATTCTCATTAGACACAAGTAAGCAAACTTCCCCGGCAAACTATCCTATACTCAATTGGCATCTCTTCTCTGTCCCTTAACACTTTCTTTAGTAATAGTTGTTTGCATAAGTTTTATTTTCTCTACTAGGCTGGGAGCTTTTTGAGGGCAGGAGTTTCATTTTCTTCATTTTTGCTTTCCCTTCATGGCCAGCATAGTAATAATAGGAGCTCAAATGTCAGTGGAACAAATGAAAATCTTCATTTGGTCTGAGTTCCCATATTAGACACAAAAGAGATTCCACCTGAAAGAGAAACCTAACAAATGCAGGAAGGCACTAAGATGTTTCCTTCTGATCTTATGGGTCTAGTCTTCCTCTTGAAACTTGGGATAGAAGGGGAGGACCAGGTGTCCTTGGCTGCACCAACTCTCAGAAATGACAGGGAAAGGAAAGGGCGCGTGTTTGCTCCCCATTACTGCTGGTCTAGTATAGAAACGTGAAGGGTGAACACAGACTCACACGTAGTGTCCATATGCTTGGTGTAGGTCTGACTACCTGGGCTCATGGTACTGTGTAGCTCTCACTGGGTTCGTTCTCCTCTGGTGCCCTGGCTAGACAGCCGGACAGCCCGAGCACTTCGTAGAGCGTAGTGTGTATGGTGGGGTTCTGAGGGTGTTGAGATGGACCGTGTTCTTGTTCTCACCCATGATGACAGGGAATGATTTGTGATGGTTAAGAAACTCTCCCAGGGAGCTCCGAACCCTTGTTTGGGGTCCAGCAAATCCCATGTTCTCTGGCATTTGTTACTTCAGTCAATTGAAAGCCAGAAAAGCTACTGCTCTGTGTTGGCAAGGAGTGCTCATCCAGCCCCTTTTTGGTACTCCCCAAAGTCGCCCATTTTTAAATGGGGCCAGCAGATTTTCGCTCCAAGCTTTTGCCCGTGCTTTCCAGTCAGCACCCCCCCAAAAAAACAAAAACAAAAACAAAAAAACACCAAAAAACAGCAGCTAAAGAACAGTCTAGTCATGGACAGGCATTTTGCCAGTGGTTGATGGAACCAAGTAAACATTTCCATGAACTGTCAGCACCAGCTTCTTGCCCACAGATATTTGATGTCAGTTTTCAGAATAAGAGATGATTTTTTCTAATTTCTACCAGTAAAGCCTTGCTGGCAGGCCCTAAGAACATTTAGAATTCAGAACATTCCGAACACAGGCAGTTTACCTAGTATCCTCTGAATATGGTGCAGGGCCGCGTGGAGGGGAGGTATTTGCTTCATCCTGTAATAGCGGCTCCCACAAGTCCACCAGCGCCATCTGCCCGGTGCTGATGCAGTGATACTCAGGCCAAATTGCATATCGTCCCTCTGAGGAGGGTTATCTTGCTCCTTTGTTCCCAGCTTTGTAAGTGAAAGATGTGGTTGTGAAATCTCTCTTGGGTGTCCCATTGCTGATCAATCTCAGCATGACCCCGGGGAGCTCAGGCACAGGGGATAGACGATAAGGCCTTTTGATGATCAGTTCCCCTATTGTCCCTTAACTGCTTGCCTGGCCTCCTCAGCTCTTGTTGTAATGACTTCTGTCATGTAAGCCTGTCTGAAAAGAGCCCCAGTCAACTCTCGATTTAGCCCCTCAAACAGGTGAGTGGATATGAATATTGACATTCACCTTGCACAGTAAGGTGACAGAAATCAGCAAAAAAACCACTACATTGAGCATCTCATTAAACGGGCAGTGTCTTCATTTCTTATGTACAAAAATACTTGTATCTTATGTACCAAAAAAAAGGAGGTAAAATAATTGAAACCTAAGAGGGAATACTTGGGAATTGTCCTGGTAATATTGCTGCGTTTTTTCCTCTTATAGTTCTTTGAGATCATGCAATGTAGCGTGATTTTCCTGATTCAGAAAGAAAAAAGAATTTTGTTCCACACTGACATAGCTAATAGGCTTATGTATCCTTTTTCCATGAGTGCCCAGGCATCTATTTAAGAAACTTTGATTTAGAGCAGTTAAAGTTGCTAATTGTATTGTTAGATGTTAGCAGTATTTGTGTTCTTTATAAGGTACTTTGGATGACTTAAATGTGCCTTTCTCCTGAAAGGTGTGCCTGCTGCTTCTCTTGTGACCCCCGCTGATGTCATCAAGACAAGACTGCAAGTGGCTGCCCGCGCGGGCCAGACGACATACAGTGGTGTCATTGACTGTTTCAGGAAGATACTCCGGGAAGAGGGGCCCTCAGCATTTTGGAAGGGAACAGCAGGTAGGGGCTACGGCCATGCAGAATGGCTGGCTGGTGTTAGGGACTGCTGCCATTACTCACCCATTGGCTTTGCCAGAGTCATGTTCAGTATCCCCATTCCCATCTCTTTTTCAGCTCGAGTGTTTCGATCTTCTCCCCAGTTTGGTGTTACCTTGGTCACCTATGAACTTCTCCAGCGGTGGTTTTACATTGATTTTGGAGGCCTGTAAGTGCAGCTGTTCAATTCCTTGTAAAAGAAAGCACCAAAATGAAAATAGGTCTTTGTTCGGCCTATGGAGGCATTTTTGGAACTCTTAGAACTGGGTAGGACAGAGAATCCTACAGGACCAATGCATTTAAAACAAACAGTGGGCTTGAGAAGCTTCAGTATTAGGGGAGTAAGACCTTGGTAGGGGACATCATACACAGTGTTAAGCAGCGACTTGGGGAAAGTGAAGGCAAGCAGCAAATTAAAATGTTATGTGAATAATTTGTCTTTTTTAGTGTAAGCAAACACAGAGCTTCATGAATTTAGGGCCGTATTATTTGAATTTTATTATATGGCCTTTCCACCAGATATAATGGAAATTTATATTAGTAACACTTTTATGAACTTTCTTTCCAAGACTCAGTCAAGCCTTTTCACACTTCTGAGGCTTCATTATTTATTTTTATTTATTATTAGATAGATGTAGATGTTCTTAGAGCTAACAAACAGAAAAAAAAAGTTCTGAGAGAGGTTATGCCTACGGACCTAATTACTGGTGAGATCTAGGTCAGAAATTGGGCCACTTGAAGCCTGTGCTGGGAAGAAAAGAAATACTTGTTGAATCTGCTGGGTGGGCAAGGTTGTACCTACCGCAAGCAATTATCAGCTTTTCAGCAGATGATCAAATCCCATATCTGGGTCTTCAGCTCATAAACCTTTGACCCTCTTCCTTGCTCAAAGGTCAAATAGGGAATTAGCTGTTGAACCAAGGAGTAGAGGGACTTCTACAAAGTAGGACATAAGAATAGCAATCTTACAATGTCAGGCTTTTCTGTGCTTTCACATTCTGTAAAAGTAAGAATAATACTCATGTCTCTTTAAATTTAGTAATAACCTTCGTGAGTCTACCACTTAAGTTAGCTTTTTAACAATGTCAAGATAAAAGAAAAATGTAAAGTTTTTATGACTGATTTATGCTTAGTGCAGAAAATTTGGAAAACGTAAAAGTATAAAAGAGAAAATCACTTACAATCCTACTTCCCAGAGAGTGTTAATATTTAAGTACATTTTCTTCTGATCTTTTTTCTGCGGATCTATTTATAAATTGAGGCCATTCCTCTTCCAAATAAAAAATGTGAATGTGTGAGCAGCTATAAATCATGAGAAATTAACATAGATGACAAGGAAGTAGCTGGACAAACACTCCTCTTTGTGGCACATGGGTGAGACTGAAAATGTTCTTCTGTCGCCATGTGCCATCTGCATCGGTCTTGAGCACTCTAACCATTGGCTTTTTCCTGTCAACAGCAAACCCTCTGGCTCAGAACCAACACCTAAGTCACGCATCTCAGACCTTCCTCCTGCCAATCCCGATCACATCGGTGGATACAGACTTGCCACAGCCACTTTTGCTGGCATTGAAAACAAGTTTGGCCTTTATCTCCCCAAATTTAAATCTCCTAGTGTTGCTGTAGTTCAGTCAAAGGCAGTGGCGGCGGCAGCTCAGTGATGAGACAACCGTTGAGTGTGGCAAAATGGTGCCCTGGAGAGAGAAGCCTAGAAGAGCAGCCCTGTAATGTATCCAGTCAGCTGCATGGTGCTGACTGGGCTGAGGAGTCAAACTATTCTTTCTATATGACATATACATATATTTGTTTATAAAGTAATCATTTGCCCAGGAAAAAGCAACAATGCAGTTTCGAGCTTTAGTGTGAAGTGTTAAAATGTTTTCTAAGCCTTGGCATGAATTAGTGTTCTAGACTGCTTTGCACAGCTTGCACTTATAGTGACTGTACATATTGTACATCTTTGTACAGAGACATCTTGGCACCTCATCCCAACAAATCACGTTTATAGAATGTAATGCAGTTCTAAGTGGCTTGAAATGTACAGAATGTTTTGAAAGTGTTTTATTAAGAGTCACACAAAAATAAATGTATTAAAATTAAATTCATTCTCTTATTGGTGACTTATGGAAATAAAGCATCAATATTGGATGTATTTAATTCCCAGCTTGTTTTCCATTCTGGAATAAAAAGGTATTTGCTGATAGGAGGCATAATGAGACCAAGTGCTTACACCACTGAGTAAGAGATCCTTTGGAAAAGATGCATGCTAGTGGCTGCCAGAGGACCAGCTAATGACTTGTGTGTGCTGATGTGTTTCCGTTTGTATTTAACGTGTGTAGATTCTCCTCTGTTCATCAGTCAAAAGGCATTTCCTTGATGGCTCCTCTCCTGTCAGTGTGCATATGGAAACAAGGATATCTCCAGCATTACTGACTTAGTTTTGCTTTTCTCTGACACAAGGAAAGGGCCTAGCTTTCAAGATTTAAGGATACTTTGACAATTTTTCTTCATATGAATATGATTCCAAAAAAATAATAAAATGCACACCAAAATGTATACATGTAGTTGGATTTTCCTTCATAAATACACTGATAGTGCTTTTTATTTTGATTCACTACCAGTTCCAGATAACTCATGATCAGGTCTCCCTCTCTCCCACTTCCATAGGAAATTATTTAATTTGGAAAGGGCTATGGGAGTGAGGGGAGGGAAGAAGAAAAAGAGAAGGTATACCTTGTGATCTTTAGTGGGGTCTAGGTTCTTCCTTATGAATCCAAATCCAAACTACTTATTCCAAAAGTCACTCACCAAGGGTGTGATTACTAATTTAGATGTAAACATGCATCTTGACAGCCACATCTACACTTTGCTATTGTACATCAGAATTTACTTTAGCAAAGTGCTTTGGGAAAACATTATTGCTATTGCCAATGAGCCAGGATATGAGAATGTATGCAAATATTTTCAAGGGGCAAACTTGGAGATAGACCCAGTTACTTAGAATCCTACACGGCACTTATCACTTGATGGCTGAGAGCCCTGTAACACAGCCATAGGCTCTCAGGCCCTCAAGGAACAAAAGACTTAGCTTTGAAAACAAGTTATTTCCAAATGTATTCAATTCTCATTGGAATGGAATAAATAGCAATACAGTTGTTTCACTATTACCACCTGTTAAAAATATGCAAGTAGTCCATAGATATGTTTTTACAAAAGATTCGTAGAATATCTGTGTATATTGACCTTTGAACAACTTGGGGGCAGGGGCACCAAGCCCCAGCGCCAGTGGAAAACTGGCATATACTGACTCCCCAAAACTTAACTACTAATAGCCTACTATTGACTAGAATCCTTACCAATAACATAACCAGTCACTTAACATGTATTTTGTATGTTATACGTATTATATATTGTATTCTAATAATAAAGTAAGCTAGAGAAAACATTTAGAAAATCTGTAAGGAAAATACATTACTGCATTAAAAAAAAAAAATCCACATATAAGTGGATTTGAACCCAAGTTGTTCGAGGGTCAACTGTATAGAGTAAGATGTGAAAGTGCCCTTTTTACCCTGCTTCTCCCTTCACCACTCCCTGCCTGAGAGATAATCACTAATAGGTTAGAGTCTAAATTTGTAGTGTGTTTTTCATACATCTGTATATAAAAATATATGTATATATTTATATTTTTAAAACAGGGTTATGTTATGTATATATTGTTCTGTGACTTTTGTTCACTTAATATCTTTGAGACCTTTCCATGAACATTCATAAGGATTTATCTTAATTTTTAATAGCTACATAGGATTCCATTGTATGAGTTATGACACTTTTCATAAATACTCCCTTGTTGATGTTCATTTTTTTCACTATTGCAAGCGCTGCTGTAGTGAGTGGTATACATCTTTTTGTACATGTATTTGGAGTATGTGCGCAAGTATTTCATTAGGACATTTAAATTGGAACTGATGATTCACAAGATATATGGGTTTTACATTTTTGTATATATTGCCACATTGTTCCTCAAAAAGGCTTTACTAATTTACTTTCCTACTGACAGCATATGAGAGTGCCTGTTTTCTTTGTAACCTCGGCAAAAATGGGTATTATCAATCTGACATTTTAGGTAAATCATGACAGGTGATCACTGTTGTTTTAATTTTCATTTTCCTAATTACTTATAAGGTTGAATGTCTTTTTATATTTACAGACCATTTGTATGTTTTCTTATTGTGGAATATACAGAAAGTACATGAGATGTACATGTATGTATGTATGTATGTATATACACACATATTTTAAAGTCATAAAGTGAACACCCATGTAACTACCCATGCCAAAAAATAGAATAGTCTGACACCTCAGAAATTCCCACATATCCTCCCCATCACACTCCTTCTCTCCTTTCTAACACCCGCCCTACTCTTCATTTCTTTATAGTTTTATATCCATATATATCCCTAAATACAATATTTAGTTCCTATTTTTGAAATTTTTATGAATCAAATTATATTGTAGACTTGAGACTTGTTTCTTTTGCTAAACATGTTTATAAGATTCATTCATATAATCATGTATTATATATACTTATTCCATTATATGAATATATTATAATTTTTCCATTTTACTCTGGACATCTGAGTGTTTTCTAATTTGAAGATATTACAGACAGTGCTCCTCTGGATATTTTGTATGTGTATTCTAGAGTATGCATTTTTTTTAAGTTTATTTAATCTCTACACCCAGCATGGGGCTCGAACTCATGACCCTGAGATCGAGTTGTATGCTCCCCCCAGGCACCGCTAGAGTATGCACTTTTAAAAAAAGGACGTATACCTAAGAGTAGAACACAGAGGCACAGGTTTGTTAGATTCTTGCCAGGTTGTGCCACACTGTTTCCCCTGAGATTCTTGTACTGATTTACATTCCTCCAAGGGTATATTGGCTTCTTAATTTTTACGGATCTGTCGGGTGTATAATGTTATCTCATTGTGGTTTTACTTAGCATTTTCCTTACGTCAAATGAGGCTGAATGCCTTTCATATATTCATGTATATTGCCACACTGTCCTTCAGAAAGACTTATTTACTTTCCTGCTGAGAGCATATGAGAATGCCAACATGCTTACTGGATATTGAGATTTCATCTTTGGTGAGTGCAGTACGTGTTAAAGTTTGGTGTCCATTCCCCCCCGCCCCCGCCCAGTAATTTGCAGGGGATTCTGATATATATCCTGGATACTACTCCTTTATGAATTGTTTGCAAAAATCTTTCCTCAATTTGTGGCTTGTCTTTTCACAGTGTTTTTGATGTATTAACATTTTAATATGTTCACATATATTTTTACCTTATGGTCAGCATGTTTTAGATTTCACTTAAAAATTATTCTCTCTCTAGGTCATGAATACGGTTGATATTTTCTTCATAAATGCTTTATAGTTTGGTGTCTCACATCGAGGTTTCATCCTACTTGGAAATGTCTTCTGCATGTGGTATGAGGTAATTTTTTTGGGGGGGGCATCTTTTTATGGTTAGTCTGTTGTTCCAGCACTGTTTATTGAAAAGACTTTCCTTTCCCTACTGCTTTGAAGTGCCTTCTCTGTTATATATTGAGCGTTGATATGTGCAGACATCTCTTTCTAGACTATTTAGTTTTATTGGTCTTTCCTTATGCCAATATACACTCTCTTCATTACTCTATCTTGAAAAAAGTTTTGATATATAGTACTGCAAGTCTTTTCACCTTGTTATTCTTCAAGAGCTTTCGTTTTTCTTGGTTCTTTGCTCTTTCATATCCATTTTAGAAACAACTTGTGAATTTCCTCCCAAAGACTAATAAGCAAACCAAACACACTGAGATTTTAATTGGAGTTGCAAAGACTCTACAGGCCATATCGGGAGAATTTACATCACTATATTGAAACTTCTAATCCATGAACATGATATAATCTCTTATTTAAGTCTTTTTAATGTCTTAATAAAATTTTATTATCATCAGGGCACCTGGGTGGCACAGCGGTTAAGCATCTGCCTTCGGCTCAGGGCGTGATCCCGGCGTTGTGGGATCGAGCCCCACATCAGGCTCCTCTGCTATGAGCCTGCTTCTTCCTCTCCCACTCCCCCTGCTTGTGTTCCCTCTCTCGCTGGCTGTCTCTATCTCTGTCAAATAAATAAATAAAATCTTTTTAAAAAAAATTTTATTATCATCAAAGAGGTCTTGTACATCATGTGTATATATATTCATTTCTAGGGTATGTCATATATTTAGATACTATATCTTTTTTAAAAAGTAATTCCTGGTACAAAGGAATATAATTGAGTTTCCTCCCCACTTTTTATTTTCAAAAATCACAAACCTGAAAAATTTGAAGAGGTAATATGAAACTTTTTGAATATGTTTCAACTAGATTCACTTATCTACATTTTTCCATGCTTGCTTTATCTTTGCAAATAGTTATTTTTGCTGAACCATTTGAAAGTATGTTGCAGGCGACATGGTACTTCATTCCTTAATATTTTAGCAAACATCTAACAATGAAGACATTCTGCAACCAAACACCATTATCACACATTCAAAAAAAAAAGAATCCACAATAACTTCATATTATCTGATATTGTTTAAATTCAAACCTTCCCAGCTACTCCAGAAATGTCTGTTTTCTGTTGATCAATCAGTATTGATGCATTATGCTTGGTTATGCATCTTTAGTTCTTAATTCTGGAATAGTCCCGTGCTCTTTCATTTGTCGGTCCTTAGCATTGTAAGTCATTTGTCTTATAGAGTACCTTGCATTTTTTATCTGATTGTTTCCTTGTGGTATTGTCTAACTTGCCCCAAAACTATAAACTGGAAGTTTAGCGGTATGGTGGCTAATTTTTCTTTTTAACAGCTTTACTGCTGAGGTATGCTTTATAGAGCTATGCAACCATCACCACGATCCAATTTTAGTACATTTCCTTCATCTCCCCAAATGTAAAATATATCATTTTATATTCCCACCAGTAATATATGAATACAGTTTTTCCATATTCTCTCCAACACCTTATTGTCTTTTATTATAGTTACTCAGTGGGTATGAAGTGATACACATTGTGATTTTAACATCCATATCCACATTGACTAATGACGTTGGGCATCTTTTCATGTGTTGATAGATACTTGTGTTTAAGCCTTTTACGTATTTTTAAATTGGGGGGTTTGTCCTTTTATTATTGAGTTGTAAGAGTTCTTAATACATTCTGGAAATGAGTCCTATATCAGATTTGCAATTATTTTCTCCCAGTTTATTTTCTTAATCATGTCTTTGAAATGCAAGAGGGTATTTTTTGTTTGTTTGTTTTTGTTTGGGTGGGGGCAGAGGGAGAGGGAGAAAGAGAATCTCAAGCAGGCTCCATGCCCAGCACATGAGCCGGACATGGGGCTCATTCTCACAGCCCTGAGATCATGACCTGAGCTGAAATCAAGAGTTGGATGCTTAACCAACTGAGCCAGGCAGGTGCCCCGAAATGCAAGAGTTTTAAAGTTTAAGTCCAATTTATCAGTTTTTGAATTCTGTGGATCATGCTTCGGTGTCATCTTAGACCTCTGCCTAAACCAAGATTTTCTACTGTGTTTTCTACTGTGTTTTCTTTGATAAATTTTCTGTTTAGCTCTTATATTTAGATCTGTGAACTATTTGGAGTTAATTTTTGTGTACAGTATGAAGGGTCTAAATTCATCTTTGTGCATGCAGCTATCCAATTGTCTCATATCTTTTCCCTAATGAATTGTTCTGGTACTTCCGTCACAAATGAATTGCCCTTACATGTTTATTTTAGGACTCTTCATTCTGTTACATTCATCTGTTTTCACTGTACTTACACCAGTACCATAGTTTCTTGAGTGCTAAAGCTTCATATTAAGTTTTGAAATAGGAAAGTATAACTTCTCCAGCTCTGTTCTTTTTCAAAATTGTTTTGGCTGGATATTTTCACTTCCATATAAATTTAGGTTAGCTTGAGAATTTCTTCAAAAAAGTCAGTTGGTATTTTGATACAGATTTTGTTGGATCGGTAAATCAATTTGGGGTGAATTGCCATCTTAATCTTTACTCTTCCAATCCATGAAGTTGGAATCTCTACTTATTTAGATATTTAAAAATTTCAGCTATGTCTTGTTTTCAGTGCACAAGTCTGGCACTTCTTTTAATTTATTCTTAAATATTTTATTGTTTATGATATTTTTATTTTTTTTAGTTTTTTTTTTTTAAGAAAGTGTTTTTTTTTTTTTTAAGATTTTATTTATTTATTTGAAAGAGTGAGAGACAGCGAGAGAGGGAACACGAGCAGGGGGAATGGGAGAGGAAGAAGCAGGCTGCCAGCAGAAGAGCCCGACGTGGGGCTCGATCCCAGAACTCCGGGATCACGCCCTGAGCCAAAGGCAGACGCTTAATGACTGAGCCACTCAGGCGCCCCTATGATATTTTTATGAATGGAATTTTTTTTTTTTTAAAGATTTTATTTATTTATGCAACAGAGATAGAGCCAGCCAGCGAGAGAGGGAACACAAGCAGGGGGAGTGGGAGAGGAAGAAGCAGGCTCACAGCGGAGGAGCCTGATGTGGGGCTCGATCCCATAACGCCAGGATCACGCCCTGAGCCGTGCCACCCAGGCGCCCCTGGAATTGTTTTCTTAATTATATTTTCAGATTGCTATTACTATATAGAAATACAACTGATTTTTCTATATTGATCTTGTATCCTGTGACCTTGCTGAATTCACTTATTAGTTTTGATAATTGGGTTCTGTTTTCTATATGTCTCATATCTTTCTTTTTGTTCCTATCTTCCTCCTTTACTGCTTTCATGTGTAGAATAGATACATTTACTAGGTCTACTAGGTATTTAAATTTATAGCTGTAATGTACTATTTTAATTCCTTTGTTTTAACTATTTTTAAAAAATACTTTTTTTTCTAGAGCAGTTTTAGATTCACAGCGAAATTAAGTGGTATTATAGAGATTTTCCATATGTACCCCCTGTATGTCCACATATGCATAGCCTCCCTCATTATCAACATCCCCCATCAGAGTGGTACATTTGTTATACTCAGTGAACGTACATTGACACATTAAAGTCACGCAAAGTGCATAGTTTACTTAGGGTTCACTCTTGGTGTTGCACATTCTATGAGTTTGAACAAAGATATAATGACATCCATCATTACAGTATCGTACAGAATATTTTCACTGCCCTAAAGATCCTCTGTGTTCCACTTATTCCTCCTTGCCTTCCCTCAGCCCCTCAACACCTGGTAATCACTAATCTTGTAATTTCCATACTTTGGCCTTTTCCTGAATGTCATATATTTGGAATCATATAGTATGTAGCCTTTTTCAGATTGGCTTCACTCACTTAGTAATATGTAATTAAGAATCCTCCATGTCTTTTCATGTCTTGAGTACTCATTTCTTTTTAGTCCTAAATATTTCATTGTCTAGATATACCAGGGGTTTATCCATTCACCTGCTGAAGGATATCTTGGTCGCTTCCGGTCTTGGATATTATAATAAAGCTGCCACTATAAACATCCACGTGCAGGACATAAGTTTTCAGCTCATTTGAGTAAATACCAGGGAGCATGACTGCTGGATCATATGGTGAGAGTTAAGTTTAATTGTGTAGGAAACCACTAAACTATCTTCCCAAGTGACTGTACCATTTTGCATTCCCACCAGCAATTGAATGAGAGTTCTTATTGCCCCACATCCTCCTCAACACCTCATCTGATGTTAGTGTTCCAGATTTTGGTAATTCTAATAGTAGTGGTATCTCATTTTTGTTTTAATTTGCATTTCCCTGATGATATATGATGTGGAACATCTTTTCGTAAGTTTATTTGCCATCTGTATATTTTCTTTGGTGAGGTGTTAAGGTCTTTGGCCCACTTTTTAATTGGATTGTTCACCTATTTTTTAAGAGTTCTTTGTATATTTTGGATAACAGCCCTTTGTCAGATGTGGCTTTTGCAAATATTTTTTTCCAGTCTGTGGCTTATCTTCTCATTATCTTGACATTGTCTTTCACAGAGCAGAAGTATTTAATTTTAATGAACTCCAGCTTATCAATTATTTCCTTCATGGATTGTGCCTTTGGTGTCATATCTAAAAAGTCACCACCATGTTCAAGGTCACTTAGGTTTTCTCTGTTACTTTCTAGGAGTTTTATAGTTGCATGTTTTACATTTAGTTCTCTGATCTATTTTGAGTTAATTTTTGTGAAGGATGGAAGGTCTGTGTCTAGATTTTTTTTTTTTTTTTGGTATGTGACCGTTCGGTTGTTTATTGAGAAGACTGTCTTTGCTCTATTGTATTGCCTTCCTCCTTTGTCAAAGATTGGTTGACTGTATTTATGTATTTAGACCATTCTGACCTCTCTATCCTGTTCCATTAATCTGGTTTTTTTGTTTGTTTTTGTTTAACAATACTACTGTCTTGACTCCTGTGGCTATATACTAAGTCTTGAAGTAGGGTGGTGTCAGTCTTCTTTGTTCTTTAATATTGAGTTGGCTATTTGTCTTTTGCCTCTCCGTATAAACTTCAGATCCATTTGATGTTATCTACAAAATAACTTACTGGGATTTCAGTTGGGATTTCATTGAATTAGTCTAGGTGGGAAAACCGACATTTTGACAATGTTGAGTCTTCCCATCCATGAACATGGAATATCTGTTTATTTCATTCTTTCATTTTGCTCATCAGTTTTATAGTTTTCCTCAAGTAGATCTTTTTACATATTTTGTTATATATAAATATTTCATTTTAGGGGTGCTAATGATAATGGTATTGTGTTTTTAACTTCAAATTGACTTTTGTCAATATCCGTTAACTTTGCTATATTCACTTATTAGGTCCGGGGAGGTTATTTTTTTGTCACTTCCTTCATATTGTCTATATAAGCAATCATGTTCATTTTCAAACCAGCAGTTTTATTCCTTCCTTCCCAATTTGTATATCTTTTATTTCCTTTCCTTGTCTGTAGTGCATTAGCTGGTACTTCCAGTACAGTGTTGAAAAGGAGTAGTGAGAGGAGGCATCTTTGCCATCTTTCTCTTAATGGGAAAGCTCTTCCATCTTAGTGGGAAAGCTTTGTGTTTCTCACCATTAGGTATAATGTTAGCTGTAGGTTTTTTGTGGATCTTTTTTTTTTTTTTTTAATCAGGTTGAGGAATTTCTTTTCTCTTCCCAGTTTACAAAGTTTTTTTAAAATCAAAAATGTGTGTTCAGGATTTTAAATGCTTTTTCTGCCTCTGTTGATATGATCATGTGATTTTTCTTTAGCCTGTTTTGATGGATTACAACGATTCTCAAATGTTGACCAGTCTTGCATGCCTGGGAAAAAATCCCAATTGGTTGTGGTATGTAATTCTTTTTATACATTGTTGGATTCAATTTCCTAATATTTTATTGAGGATTTTGCATATATATTTATGAGAGATGGTAGTCTATCCTTCTGTTTTCTTGTAATGTCTTTGGCTTTGGTTTTAGGGTAATGCTGCCTTATATCATGAGGAGGGAAATACTCCTTCTTCTACTGTCTTCTGAGATTGTAGAGAACTAGTAGAATTTCTTCCTTACATGTTTGGTAGGATTCATCAGTGAACCCTTCTGGGTCTGGTTCTTCTGTTTCAGACAGTTATTAATTATTGATTCAATTTCTGTGATATGAACCTTTTCAGATTATTTCTTTTGTGAGTTTTAGCAAATTGTGTCTTTCAAGGAATTAGTCCATTTCATCTAGGTTATCAAATATGTGGGCATAAAGTTGTTCATGGTATTCCTTTATTATCCTTTTAATGTCCTTGGGATTTGAAGTGATGTCCCCACTTTCATTTGTTATTAGTAATAATTCCTTTCTTTTTTTAGCCTGGCTAGAGGTTTATCAATATTATTGATCTTTTTAAAGAACCAGCTTTTTGGTTTCATTGATTTTTCTCTATTGATTACCTGTTTTCAATTCATTGATTTCTGCTTTAATTTTTATTTCTTTTCTAATGCTTACTTTGGATTTAATTTGTTCATTTTCTAGTTTCCTAAGGTGGAAACTTAGATGACAAATTTTAGATCTTTCTTCTTTTCTAATATATTCTCAATGCTAAATTTCCTTCTAAGCATTGCTTTTGTTACGTCCCGTGAATTTTGATGTTTTCATTTAATTCAGAATATTTTAAAATTTCTTTTAGATTTCTTTTTTGTTTTTTAAAGATTTTATTTATTTGACAGAGATAGAGACAGCCAGCGAGAGAGGGAACACAAGCAGGGGGAGTGGGAGAGGAAGAAGCAGGCTCCCAGCGGAGGAGCCTGATGTGGGGCTCGATCCCATAACGCTGGGATCACACCCTGAGCCAAAGGCAGACGCTTAACCGCCGTGCCACCCAGGCGCCCCTAGATTTCTTTTTTTGACCCACGTATTATTTGAAATATGTTGTTTAATCTCCACGTATTTGGGGATTTCCAGTTGTCTTTATCTTATCAATTTCCAATTTAATTACATTGCAGTCTGAGGGTAGATATATGATTTCTATTCTTTAAAAATTTTCAGTGTGTTTTAGGACTCAGAATGTGGTCTATCTTGGTGAATGTTCCTTATGAGCTTGAGAAGAATGTGTATTCTGTTGTTTCTGGATAAAGTAGTCTACAGATTATTGATTATATTCAGTTCATTGATGGTGTTTTGAATTCAATGTCTTTACTGATTTTTTGTCCTGCTGGATCTGTCCCTTTCTGAGAAAGGGATGTTGAAGTCTCCAACTATGATAGTGGTTTTATGTATTTCTCTTTGCAATTTTATTAGTCTTTACCTCAAGTAGTTTGATGCTGTGTTAAGTGCATACACATCAAGGATTATTATTTCTTTTTGGAGAATTGACCCTTTTATCATTATATAAAACCCTTTTTAATCCCCAGTAACTTGTCTTGCTTTGAAGTCTTCTCCGTCTGATATTAATATAGCTACTCCCGCTTTCTTTTGATTAGTGTTGGCATGGTATTTTTTTCTCTACCCATTTAATTTTAATTTATATGTGTCTTTATATTTAAAGTGTGTTTACTGTAGACAACACATAGTTGGGTCTTCTTTTTTGATCAGCTGTGACAATCTTTTTTTTTTTTTTAAATTTGAGAGAAAGAGAGTGTGAGTTGGGGGAGGGGTCTCAACCAGACTTCCCGCTGAGCGCGGTACCTGCTGTGGGGCTCGATCCCATGACCCATGAGATCATGACCTGAGCCAAAATCAAGAGTCAGATGCTCAACTGACCGAATCACCCAGGTGCCCCACAATCTGTCTTAATGGTGCATTTGTACCACTAATGCTCAAAGTGATTATTGATACATTAATAGCTCCCATATTTGTTACTATTTTCAATTATTTGCCCTTTTTCTTATTTTTACCTTTCATTTTTCTGCCTTTTTTGGCTTTAATTGGGCACTTTATATGATTGCCTTTTTTTTTTTTTAAGATTTTATTTATTTATTTGACAGAGAAACAGCCAGTGAGAGAGGGAACACAAGCAGGGGGAGTGGGAGAGGAAGAAGCAGGCTCCCAGCGGAGGAGCCTGATGCGGGGCTCGATCCCATAACGCCGAGATCATGCCCTGAGCTGAAGGCAGATGCTTAATGACTGAGCCACCCAGGCGCCCGATATGATTGCCTTTTCTCCTTTTTATATCAGTCCTACTTTTTTTTTTTTTTTTACCTTTTTTAGTGGTTCCCCTAGAGTTGTTTTTTTTTTTTTTTTTTTTTTTTTTTAAGATTTTATTTGAGAGAGAGAGAAAGAGATCAGGAGCAGGGGGGGAAGGAGAGAGGGAGAAGCAGACTCCCTGCTGAGCAGGGAGCCTGAGGTGGGACTCATCTGAGGACCCTGGGATCATGACCTGAGCCGAAGGCACAGGCTCAGATGACTGAGCCACCCAGGTGCCCTCCCCTAGTTTTCAATATAAACTTATAACTAATCCAAGTTCACTTTCAAGTAATATTATGCCACTTTATGGGTAGTGAGAATACTTTATAATAACAAAATAATCCTAATTCCTCCCTTTTGTCCCTTCATTGCTGTCATTCATTTCACTTGTACATAAGCATACACACACAAACTATTACATAGTTGAATATAGTGTTGCTACTATTTTTGAACAAAATTATCTGTTAGATCAGTTAAGAATAAGAAAAATTAAGTTTTTAATTTTACCTTCACTATTCCCTCTCTGATGCTGTTCCTTTCTCTCTGGATCAGTGTTTCAAACCTTTATCAATTTTTTTCTCTCTAAAGAACTTCAAGTATTTTTTGCAAGACAGCTCTCCTGGAAAAAATTCCTTCAATTTTTGTTTTGAAAAATTTTTTTTTCGTTTTTTTGTTGTTGTTGCTGTTGTTTTGAGAAAATCTTTGTCTTCACTTTTGAAGACCACATTCTGGGTCCTAAAACACCCTTAAAATTTTTAAAGAATAGAAATCATACCATTTCTGCTTACTTAGCTATGCTACAGAATTCTGGGTTGGTGGTTTTTCCCCCTCTCAATACTATTTTACTCCTCTCTCTCCTTCCTTTTGTGGTTTCTGAAAAGTTGGATGTTATTCTTAAATCATTTTTCACCTATAAGGTTGGTAGCAATTTGTCAACTGCTGTTCAGGTTTTCCTACCCTGGCACTGGTTCCCATGGAGATAACTGCTCCAGTATATTATGGTTTTCTGGATTTGCCTGTTTCTCCAATTTGGGGGACAGTGGCTTGCACTTTGACCTTACTTCCCTTATGGATCTAGGAATAGCTGTTTGTTCAGCTTTTTACTTGCTATTACGACAGAGTAGCAATTTCTAAATTTCTTACATGCAGGACTGGAAACTGGAAGTCTAAAATTCTTAGTTCAAAGTAATTTTTTTTTGTCTTCGTACATTCTTGTCAAAGAGAGGCCTGATGCCAGTAGTGTTAACTTGTATAAAACTTGTTTTCTTTAGCTTCTGGCAGCTTTTAGGATTTGTTCTGTAGTTGGTATTTTGAAATTTTCCTTTTAAAACTTCATCTGGTTCTATAGTGACTGGAGATGAACCCTTTTAATCCTAAGACTTTTTAGACCAAAGGAATCTCTGCCACTCGATTTGTCTCTCTACATTTTCTCATTTATCTCCTTTCTGTTTAGGTAGATGTAATTTAGCCTTCCTTCATACTTTCTTTTAGCCTTCCTTCATACTTTCTCCAATGATACTTCTAGGTTGAGTAATGGGAGACACCTTGTGATCATCCTCCTGACAGTTTTGCTTTTCAGCTGTATCCCTCGACTATTTGGCCTGGCTTTTGTTATTGTTTTTTTAAGTTAGTGGCTCTGATATCCTCTTCTATGCCTTTGGGATATTAGAGTTTTTTAGTCTGTGGACTTTAAAAAAAATTTTGTTGTTTGGGCCTTTCATGTTATTGGCTTTCTTGAAATATTTCAGTGATTCATGGTTGCAATTTATTTAGTTGCTCATTTGTGTGTTGGAAGAGTTTCTTTTTGTGTGTGTATTTTTTAAGATTTTATTTATTGAAGAGAGAGAGTGCATGGCGGGAGTGGGCGAGGAGCGGAGACAAAGGGCCAACAGACTCCACACTGAGCATGCAGCCCAACGCAAGGCTTGATATGAGGACCCTGAGATCATGACCTGAGCCAAAACCAAGAGTCGGATGCTTTTTTTTTTTTTTTAAAGATTTTATTTATTTATTTGACAGAGATAGAGACAGCCAGCGAGAGAGGGAACACAAGCAGGAGGAGTGGGAGAGGAAGAAGCAGGCTCATAGCGGAGGAGCCTGATGTGGGGCTCGATCCCATAACACCGGGATCACGCCCTGAGCCGAAGGCAGACGCTCAACCGCTGTGCCACCCAGGCGCCCCAAGAGTCGGATGCTTAACTAAGCCACCCACCTGTGGATGTTATCAGAGCCCATGATGGGAGTGGTGGGCTGTGCTGCCAGGTGAATATACACCAGTATTTTGATTCTGGGTATAGGGTGCTCTTCTGCTGTTGAGGATGAGCAAGTACCTGGGGGGCACTGCCCTGCTTCTCCAGTTCCAATGGCTCCACTTACTGTTATGTTATAGGTTGGGTATAGACATCCCTTCCGCCTACCACTTGGCCCATGGTGGGGGAATGGGACTTGGCTATTGTGCATCAACTCCCTAATGAATCAGCCTGCCCAGCACCCATTGGTACCCTCCTGCTCTCTGCATCTGTTGATTCTAGGTTCTAACCCATTCCTCTGTTTGTAGTATTTTTTTTCTTTTAATTTTTTTTATTATATTGTTAGTCACCATACAGTACATCCCTGGTTTCTGATGTAAAGTTCGATGATTCATTAGTTGCATATAACACCGAGTGCACCATGCAATACGTGCCCTCCTTACTACCCATCACCAGTCTATCCCATTCCCCCACCCTCCTCCCCTCTGAAGCCCTCAGTTTGTTTCTCAGAGTCCATAGTCTCTCATGCTTCATTCCCCCTTCTGATTACCCCCCCTCTTTATCCCTTTCTTCCCCTACCGATCTTCCTAGTTCTTATGTTCCATAGATGAGAGAAATCATACGATAATTGTCTTTCTCTGCTTGACTTATTTCACTTAGCATTATCTCCTCCAGTGCCGTCCATGTTGCAGCAAATGTTGAGAACTCGTTCTTTCTGATAGCTGAGTAATATTCCATTGTATATATGGACCACAGCTTCTTAATCCAGTCATCTGTTGAAGGGCATCTCGGTTCCTTCCACGATTTAGCTATTGTGGACAATGCTGCTATGAACGTTGGGGTGCATATGGCCTTTCTCTTCACTACATCTGTATCTTTGGGGTAAACACTCAGTAGTGCAATGGCTGGGTCATAGGGTAGCTCAGTTTTTAACTTTTTAAGGGACCTCCACACTGTTTTCCAAAGTGGCTGTACCAACTTGCATTCCCACCAACAATGTAGGAGGGATCCCCTTTCTCCACATCCTCTCCAGCAACTGCTGTTTCCTGCCTTGTTAATTTTTGCCATTCTAACTGGCATAAGGTGGTATCTCAGTGTGGTTTTGATTTGAATTTCCCTGATGGCTAATGATTTTGAACATTTTTTCATGTGTCTGTTAGCCATTTGTATGTCTTCATTGGAAAAGTGTCTGTTCATATCTTCTGCCCATTTTATGATTTGTTTGTTTCTCACATATTGAGTTTGAGAAGTTCTTTGTAGATCTTGGATACCAGTCTTTTATCTGTAGCATCATTTGCAAATATCTTCTCTTTATTGGTTTTGTGTTGTAGCTTCGCTTTATTTGCCTGTAGCTTTGATTCCATCTGCTTTTGATGTTTCTGGCATTTGTCAAAATTTCTACTCTTTTGCTAGCCCCTATTTTTCAGTGCTGTAGCAGATTTTCTTATTTTTCTTTTGCTTTAGCACTTTATATACGATTTAGCATTGAGAGGGCTTGTAGGTGGTTGGTTCTGTCCTGTCTGCCATCTTGATCCAGTCTTACTACCACTTTAAGAAAACAAAACAAAAACACTTTTGTAGCCTTTCTTTTATTACAGTTAATTTCCTTGAAAGGAACTAATGTTACAGTGGCTTCTGGGGTGGTCCTCTAGTAATAAAATACGTCGTACTATTATCATTCACAGAAAGTATTGTTTATAAGGAACTACTGAAATATCAGCTCTTTGCTTTCTAACATGCACAATTTTGTGATGCACCTATCAATACTAAAAAGCAGTTCCTAGCAGTGAATACTCTTAGGGATCATGAAATAGTTTTAGTGAACTCATTTTATTTGCATTGAAAGATTAGGGATAATAGAACTATCTTAAAAACTACTCAGTTGGTCAGGATCATAGTGGTGTAAAATGTCCTTTTTGTCATCCTTTTATAACAATGAGTTAGACATCCAACAATGAACAAAAGCAGCGTTGTGGGAGTTGTGGGAATAAGCACCATCTGCCAAGGGACCTGAGAGGTGTTGCCTACCTGCACATCCAGCAATAGGCAGACAGACCTTGTTACAGGCTACAGAACCAGCAACACTGCCTCAAACTGTCTTGCTGCAATAAGGGACAAACCTGGAGAGTGCTGTCCTAGGTGGATATGCATGGATGACAAAGAATTCACAAAAATCCAGACTTCCCAAGAGGAGATTCCAGCACACCATGGAGGCAGAGAACACAAGTTTGGTTCAGTATGGACTATAAGTGGAACTTTGACAAAGCAGCACTGCACAGGGCTGAACTATCCAGCAATGGTAACTCCTCCCACGGGGGAAGGAAAGCAGTAAGTGCCTGGCTACCCCAGTGGTGAGGGACCTTTATGGGTGGTCTGGGAAAGAGCCAGATAAGAATATCAAAGGGCATTAAAGGAATGTAGTTCCTGCTGACAGTGCTCAGGAAGTCTGCCCACAAGCCTCTGGGCGTGATTCACCCAAATTTCATCCCACTGGGTCGGGTCCATAGGCAACCCCAATACCCCAAGGGCTAAACCAACACCTCCACCGACCCTGCAGCCAGCGCCTTATGCATCCTGGAGTGCAACTGCAACAGTAAGTTGAGTAAACACCCATCAGAAAGACCAGGATAGGTGAGCTAGGGAGAAACCACAAACTTGAGCTATAGCACCACCTTCTGGAAAATGAGAGGATTCCAGTAGGCCCTGGTAAGTGATAAGAACCAAGAAAACCACAAAACCTTAAGAATTCCGCCATAAAAGGGACAAGAAGAGTGTATGTAACCAGGTATATCTATACAAAAGCAGAGAAAACCCCGAATATAACCATACCAATGAATAGTATACCCCATCCGAAAGTAACTGGTAAAGATTTAAGGAGATGTCAGCTACTTCGAATGTGAAAGGAGCAAGCCCAAATACAGAAACATGAAAAATCAAGGAAACACATCATCACCAAAAGAAAATTTTCCAATAACCATGCTCTCAAAAGTATGGAATTTTGTGATCTGATAATTCAAAATAGCTGTTTTGAAGAAACACAATGAATTACAAGAAAACTCAGACAATTCAATGTAATCAGGGGAAAAAAAATACATGAGCAAAATGAGTTATTTACCCAAGGGACAGAAATCATAACCTAAAAGAAAATCTGAAGCTGAAAATTCCATGAATGAAATGAAAAAAATGCAACAGAGAGCATCTGCAGGAGAATAAAAGCAAACAGAAGACAGAAAAAGTGATTTAGAGGACAGGAATTTTGAAATAACACAGAGTAGACGAAAAATGAATAGAAGAGAATGAAGAAAGCCTGTGTGATCAATAGGATTCCATCAAAAGAAAAAAAATTAGAATAACTGGGGTTCCAGAAGGAGAAGAGAGGAAGAAGGAGCAGAAAATTAAAGAAATAATGGTCAAGAACTTCCCAAACCTGGGGAGAGATTTGGACATCCAAGTTCATGAAGCTAACAGGTCACCCGAGGATCTCAAAGCAAAAAAACCTCTAAGACACATTATAATAAAACTGTTAAAAATCAAAGATAAAGAGAGAATCCTAAAAACAGCCAGGGGGAAAAAACCTGTAACCTACAGAGAAACTCCTGTTAGGCTATAAGCAGATTTCTCAGCAGAACTATACGTCAGGAGAGAATGGAATCAAAGTGTTGAAAGAAAAAAAATCGCAGACCAAGAATACTCTATCTGGCAAAGTTACATCTCAGATATGAAGGAGAAATATTTTCACACAAAAACTGAGGCAGTTCCTCACCACTAGTCCAGTCTTGCAGTAAATGCCGAAAGGAGTTCTTCAAGCTGAAAAGACACTAATCAGCAACATGAAGACAGGAAAACACACTGGTAAAGGTGTTGTACGTGCAGTATATGTATATACAATCAATCAGAAAACTCTAATTCTGTTATAGAATGTTTGTTAACCACTTAACTATGGTATAAAGCTTAAAGGGGAAGAGTATTAAAAATGACAGCTACTGGGGCGCCTGGGTGGCTCAGTTGTTAAGCGTCTGCCTTTGGCTCAGGGCGTGATCCCGGAGTTCTGGGATCGAGCCCCACATCAGGCTCCTCCGCTGGGAGCCTGCTTCTTCCTCTCCCACTCCCCCTGCTTGTGTTCCCTCTCTCGCTGGCTGTCTCTCTCTCTCTCTCCATCAAATAAATAAAATCTTAAAAAAAAATGACAGCTACTGTAATTTGTTAATGAATAAACAATATAAAGCGTAAATGACTACTTCAAAATATAAAAAGCAAAAGCAAAAGGATGAAGCTTTTTTAGGCAATTCAAGTTCAGTTGCTATCGGCTTAACATGGACTCTTTTACCTATGAGACATTTTATGTAAGCCTCATGGTAACTTTTACAAAGCAAAAACCTAGAATAGATTCACAAAAGATCCAGAAAGGTCACCAATTTACAAAGGTACGCAGAAACAGAGGGAAAAGGAAGAAAAAACGGAAATACGAAACAACTGAAAACCAATTAATAAGATAGCATTAGTAAGTCCTTACCTACCAATAATTCTAAATATAAATGGGTTGAATTCACTAAACAGGCAGAGTAGTTGGATGGATTAAAAAAAACCCAACTATATGCTGCCTACTAGAGACTCACTTCAGCTTGAAGGACAAAAAAGCTCAAAGTTACAGGATAAAAATTAGCATACAGAATCAGTTTGCATGTCTACACACCAATACTGAAACATCTAAAAAAATAAAGCTATCCCAATTTACAATAAAATAGTTAGGAATAAATTTAACCAAGGACATGAAAGATCTGTACCATGAAAACTACAAGATTTTGATGAAAGACACTGAAGTCACAAACAAATGGAGAGATATCCTATGCTCATGGATCAGAAGAATTAATAGTTAAAATGTCCATACTACCCAAAGCCATCTACAGAATTGGATACAAACCCTATCAAAATTCCAATGACATTTTTCAAGAAATAGAATAATCCTAAAATTCGAGACCACAACTAGCCAAAGCAATCCAAAAAAAGAAATAAACCAGAGGCATCTCCCTTCCTGATTTCAAACTATAGTACAAAGCTATAGTTAAAATAGTATGATACTGACATAAAAACAGACACATAGACCAGTGCAAGAACAGAGAGCCCAGGCATAAACCCTTGCATACACAGTCAACTAATATTTGACAAGGGAGCCAAGAACACTCAGTGGAAAAAGAAGTTCAACAAATAGCATTGGGAAAACTGGTTAACCACATGAAGAAAAATGAAATTGGACCCCTTATCTTACACCACTCACAAAAATTAACTCAAAATGGATTAGTCTTTTTTTTTCTTAAGATTTTTTATTATTATTTATTTATTTGACAGAGATAGAGACAGCCAGTGAGAGAGGGAACACAGGCAGGGGGAGTGGGAGAGGAAGAAGCAGGCTCATAGCAGAGGAGCCTGATGTGGGGCTCGATCCCAGAACACCGGGATCACGCCCTGAGCCGAAGGCAGATGCTTAACCGCTGTGCCACCCAGGTGCCCCGAAAATGGATTAGTCTTAAACAGAAGATCTGATACCGTAAAACTCATAGAAGAAAACAGGGAAGAAGCTCTTTCAATTGGTCTGTGCAATGATATTTTGGATATGACCCCCCAAAGGACGGGCAACAGAGGCAAAAACCAACAAGCAGGACTACATCAAACTAAAAAGCTTCTGTACAGCAAACAAACAATAATTTAAAAAAATGAAAAGGCAGGGGCGCCTGGGTGGCACAGCGGTTAAAGCGTCTGCCTTCGGCTCAGGGCGTGATCCCGGCATTGTGGGATCGAGCCCCACGTCAGGCTCCTCCGCTGTGAGCCTGCTTCTTCCTCTCCCACTCCCCCTGCTTGTGTTCCCTCTCTCGCTGGCTGTCTCTATCTCTGTCGAATAAATAAATAAAATCTTAAAAAAAAAAAAATGAAAAGGCAACCTATGGAATGGGAGATATTTGCAAATCATTTATCCAGTAAGAGGTTAATATTCAAAATATATATAAAGAACTCATACAATAACAAATCAATAACAAACCCCCAAAAAATCCAATTAAAAATAGGCATAGGAACTAAATGTTTTTCCAAAGACATATAAATGACCAACAGGTACATAAAAAGGTGCTCAACATCACTAATCACTGGAGAAATACAAATCAAAACCACCATGTGATACCACTTCACACCTATCAGAATGGCTATCACCAAGAAGACGAGATAAAGATAACAAATGTTGGTGAGGATGTGAGGATTAAGAAACACTTGTACACTGTTGGTAGGAATGTAAATGGATGCAGCCACTATGGGAAAAAATTATGGAGGTTCCTCAAAAAATTAAAAATAGAACTACCATATGATCCAATGATTCCTCTTCTGGATATATATCCAAAGGAAATGAACAAAGGATTTCAAGGAGATATTCCACTTCTATGTTTACCGCAGCATTGTTCACAATTGCCAAGATATGGAAACAACCTAAGTGTCCATCTAAACAGATGAATGGATACAGAAATTATAGGACACACACACAGCAGTATTATTCAGCCATAAGAAGAAAATCCTGCCATTTGTGACAACATGGATGGACACTTGAAGGCATTAATACTAAGTGAGATAAGTCAGACACAAATACTCTATGATATTACTTACATGTCAAATCTAAAAAAGCAAATTCATAAAAGCAGAGGGGCGCCTGGGTGGCTCAGTCAGTCAAGCAACTGACACTTGGTTTCAGCTCAGGTCATGATCTCAGGATCTCAGGTTCGTGAGATCAAGCCCTGTGTGGGGCTCCATGCTTAGCACGAATTCAGCTGGGACTCTCTCTCCCTCTCCCTCTACTCCTACCCCGTGCTTGCTCTTTAAAATAAATAAATCTTAAAAACAAACAAACAAAAAAGGCAGAGAATAGATTGGTGGTTATCAGAGGCTGGGGCGTGGGCTAATTGGGGACATATTACTTAAGGATACAGACTTGGAGATCTAATGCACAGCACAGTGATTACAGACAATACCATATTATAAGTTCCAAAGTTGCTAAGAAGTTAGATCTTAATGGTTCCCACCACAAAAAATTATAATTATGTAACTGATAGAGGTATTAGCTAAGTGTATACACATACACACACACACACGCTATACCTGTTTATATATTGTAATATATAAGTATTTCAAACACCTTGGACACCTTAAACTTACACAACCTTATATTTTAATTATGTCTTTAAAAAACCCCAACAAACTACTCAGTGGACTTTAGGAGAAAAGGCCAAGCACTGCCGTTAGCTGCCTCTTAAATCTATGCCTAGGCCCTCCTGTAACCCCCAAGGGGCACAGACTACAGGGCCAACAGGATATCCCCACCTGGAGCCCATCTCATTCCTTTAAAGACCATGTTCAAGGTACCTGAGACAAACATCCTACCTGAACAGCTCTGCTTCCGGGACCTGCATGAGCCTCTTCACCCAGGTCCATCTTCCCTAAAATGCACCCCTAAATCTAAAGGGTGGCCAAGAGATGGCTATTTTCCAGTGGTTCGAAATTTAGGCATGTAGGCTAAAGAATCCACAAAATTTCCTTTGAGGCCTGTCATTCACAAAATAGGTGGAAGAGGAGGAGAGGAATGGGCTGTGGGGTGGTTCTCCTCGGGCTGTGGGGTGGTTCTCCTCTGGCTGCTACATTTTGACATGGAATCCTGAAAATTCTCAAATCCAAGCTATATGTGCATGCTATGAAAATAATTTAATAGCTTGTTTTTTAACAGTGAAATCTTTTGACCTACTGCTTCAGGGCCTGCAAATGTTAGGGGAGGGCCTAGGAAGGAGAAAAGTAATGATTGCTAAACGGGTTTCAGGTACAACCCTTGCTGACAGAGATGCCACAAGGGAGCCTGCTCAGTTGTAGTTAAGGCACAGCTATTGCCATCGTCTTCAGCCAGTGGAAACTTACTCTGTAGGTTCCCAGAAGCTCTTACAGAGTTCTTCTTTGGTCTTTTAAGCATGGAGCACCGTACGCTAAGCTGAATAAAAAACTGACTTGATTGGCTAAGATCATAAAGGCAGTGTAGTATAGTGGTTAAGAACACAGCTCTAAAATCAGACTGCGTTGGTTGAGTTCATAGATTGTGAGTCACTTAATGGCTTGGGGCCCAGTGATATGCTGGACCCGGCCTGTACCAACTGAATGAAAGCCCATTGTATGTGTATCTTCCCAATTCCATGTTCAGTGACATTATGTTGGTAGTTTGCTACTGGCCCTGGTGGGAGCATTTATACCATGGAAACTGGCTACAAATTAGGCCCACAGAAATTGGATCAAATCAGATTGTGCTTTTGTAAATTAATAATCCTTTATAATAGTTGTAATTAGTAATCCTTTATAACAGTTCCCACATTATAGGGAAGCTAGGATAAATAAAAATGTGTGTGTCATATATAGTCATTTAGCAAGTATTCAGTAAGTGCTACCAGTAATTAATACTACATGGTCAGAATGTACAAAGGCTAGTTCTTTATAAGGCAAAGGAAACTTTGGAAACAAGAGATACATATTTCCACTAAGGATAAGTGCTGATGACAGATCTTTGAAAGTCACCTTCCCAATTCCATTTCTTTGAAATTTACTTCCTACTGGTTTTGTGCTCGCTCTCACAAGAGGAAGCAGGAGGGGAAAGAAAGAAGGGAATCCTAACTGGTCAAGCCAGAAAGCCATGTGTGGTAAAGCAGAGATCTCGGAATTTGTAAGTGCTTGTTTTTAGCCTCTAACAGCCAAGAGATAAAGCCCATAAACTTGTAAGAGCTATTGAAGAGCAGTTATTGAACCTGTTAAGAGTTACTTACTCATCACCTCCCATAATAGCAATGCCTCATAATTTGTCTAATTCTTTGTTTTCACACAGAGTCTGGTTTAATTCCGTAACAGCCCTGTGAAGCAGTAGATGAGGAAATAGAGAGGTGAAACCATTTGCTCAAAGTTATGGTTAACTGAGTTTCAACACAAGTTGACTCTAAGTCCAAGACTCTATACTAGAAATACAAATCTCAGGACCACCATGTTTTGGAGTTTCCCAACCAAACATTAGAATTTAGTAGTCAATTGTTTCCTATCAGTTGATAGAATTCCAACTAAGGTGCGACATCCTGATATATATAGCCTTATAGCCTTTTTTGGGCTTTGGATCTATGTGGAGGTATTATTCCAGTTACTCTCTAGTTACACTATTATCACTGCAGCATTCATTTTATAATCGTGAGGATGAAGGTCTAGAGAGATGAAGAACAAGAAAACCCGGGGCAGTCTTCTATGAATCACACTGTTCTTCTTGTCTGATTTTCAACGCAAAATATAAAAGTCCTTTTTCTCAATTGATACCAATTCTACTCAAGTAGCTCCTGAGTTTCAGGGGGGCTAAGGCCTTTTCTCTTGCCTTTGGAAAACTAAAGGTCCTCCAAAGCCAGCTAATGACCCTCAATGTACTGACAAATTCATGATTGTATCAAAAACATTATTGGAAATGAGGCCCATTAGGAAGGACCTAGTCATTTTACCATGTTTCTTGTTCAATTGGTATTAATAAGTCAGGTTTTGACTTACTTCAAAATCACATTTTGGATACAAGACAGGAGAGACCTGCCAATCCGGATGTGAGTTAGATAAAAGCTATTCCTGCAGGACTAATCTTAGGGCTTCCTCTAAGCCTAACAGCCACACACAGGTCATCAGGACTGAAGCTCCCCCTTCTAGTGATCATCTTCTTACAGCGAGCACAAGTTATTTTCAAGAGGCCTAACCTTAGGGATGAGGGAGCAGTACTATGTAAGTTACTACAGCTGAGTAACTGAAGGTTCCCCAGATTTTTGTGGAAGTGATGGATTCCAGTTCTGCTAACACCTAGCTGGATAATCATGAACCAAGTTTATTTTCTCACTGACTTGAAAAAGGGGTTCCACGTGCTCTTTTCTAAGTCTCTAGATATCACAACCCATGTTATATGTAAGTAAGAGCAACAGCTGAGTATAGGCTGGAAGTTCAGAATGGGTCATTTTTTTCTGTTTTCCTAATTTTAATTTTATCATAGAATGTAATAAAACATTCCTAGGAAAAGTATCACTGATTAAGGGTAATTTATATCCCTCAGTTCACTGCTACTCCTAAACATCTGAGGGTTAAATTATGCTGCAATGTCTTAGAATTAAAAAAGATTTTCTTGAATACCAAGCCACTTAAATCCTTAGAAGATGTGCTCTTATTACATTGCACAGATGGCTACAAAATATGGTTTCTCTCCATTTTTGTATTCTTAAAAAAAATTAAAAAATACAATTCCTTATTTGTGTGGAACTTTATAAATTTTCACATACACCCTATCTCCTATAATCTTCACAGAAAGCGAACATTTTCCTCACTTAATGCATGAGAATACTGACCCTTGTCCCAGGTGACATTACTGCTAATGGTGGTATCAGGAATAGAATTTGGGTCTTTTGAGCTCAGTGTTCTTTTTCTCATATACCAGCCACACTTCAGCATAAGAAATTTTGTTCCAAAGCATTTCTATTACTTTGTTCAGAAAAAAACTTTTTAAAAATCTAGTACAAAAATTCACAAAAGATAAAATCACTTGCCATCAAAGCCTTACCGGTGGTTACCTGATTTCTGAAGTCACCAGACGCAGGTCTCTGCATGTTCAGCACCACGCAGGTGTTTACACCCTCCACAATCACTGCCCCACAGCTTTCTGACCAAATCAAGTACATTAAGACAGGCATGATAATACATTACCAGACACCTGAATAAATGATCTCACAAAGTGAAACAGACCTTTCTGAAAGCCTACCTGAGTGCAAGCTGTTCCATCCTCTGACTGGGAACTGGTAATGGAATATTAAGAAGCCAAAACTGAGATTCCTGCTATGAAACTAACACCACAAAATACTATAATTTTATAAAAGTTTGTAGAAGATGGCTGATTGGCTATGTTGAAACTATCAGTGGTTAGAAACTACATACTGAAAACTTAAAAACCTAAAATCCATTTGAACTTAAAGAAGTTGACGAATTGCAAGCATGGCAGGCAGAAAGAATCCATACACCTTAAGCGCAACAGAAGATCTAGGAGCACTGGCCTATTGAAAAAGCACTGCGATGTGATGACTATTCAAACTCTTCCGGTTGGCATTCTGAGTTAGGATTGTAGCATCTTTTTTAAAAAATGTGTTGGTTATATGTGAAAAGGATTTTAAAAATACAACATATTAAATATAAGCAAATTAGTACCTTTTGGGGGCAGTAAGATTAAAGAGATTGGCTAATGTTCTTAACTGTAATCCCTGAATTCAAAAGACATACTGAACATAGGTGTTCTTTCACTTTTGTCTTTAGGACAACTTTCAAATTCTTTGGTAGCACTAGAAGCCCCCAGAATCTGTAAACCAGATCTTCAAGTAATCTCCCAGCACTTTTTAATGAGTCAAAAAGAAGAGCCCCAGGTCTTTTTTCCAAACCTGTAAAGCCTATTTGCCTATCAATCAGCAAGATGATAGTAGAAAAGCAAGAACTCCGGTCTTGTTTCTATGTAGATTGGAAACAAAAAAAAAAATCTGAATCGGAATCTCATCACTAAATTATCAAATGAGGTAAAGCCAATGGCTTTTTTACCCTAGACTTATGCCCAAGATTCAGGCATGACACTACCACCCTGGATGCTATGCCATGTTTGAAACAACTCAGTTCTCACAACCATCTAGTAGCTGGAGCTGTAACTGGAAATCCATCCTCTCCAATACAAACGTAATTGTAGAGCTTTGCTTTTCTTTTTTTTTTTTAATTTTAATTTTTTTTTATTATGTTAGTCACCATACAGTACATCCCTGGTTTCTGATGTAAAATTCGATGATTCATTAGTTCCGTATAACACCCAGTGCACCATGCAATACGTGCCCTCCTTACTACCCATCACCAGCCTATCCCATTCCCCCACCCCCCTCCCCTCTGAAGCCCTCAGTTTGTTTCTCAGTCCACGGTCTCTCGTGCTTTATTCCCCCTTCTGATTACCCCCCCCTTTCTTTATCGCTTTCTTCCCCTACCCATCTTCCTAGTTGTTATGTTCCATAGATGAGAGGAACCATATGATAATTGTCTTTCTCTGCTTGACTTATTTCACTTAGCATTATCTCCTCCAGTGCTGTCTTATTTAGAAAATATTGCAGTACCAATGTTGAAATACCAGGATTGTGGAAAAGATTTAAAAATGCACCGCCCAATAGAATAGAGAAAAAAATCACATGCTTCATGTCAGATTTTCTTTCATTCATTCAAGCCCTTCCTTTCCATATGCTTCAAGTCAAGGTTACAGTCTAACAGTTTATTCAGTACTAGTACAAAACAGAATGAATCAACATTCTTATAATATTGCAAGACTAAGATCACTCCTAATGCTACTTTCCTTTAGTTCCTTCCCCTCTAAATTTTAAGTCATCCATTCCTTCAAGATGCAGTATGTTAGCATAACTGCGACAATATTTTATATTTAGAGATTTTCTAAACTTTGTAGAGAACTGAATCATAAGCATGAAGATAGACTCTACCAATGAATTTTGTGGGGTTTTTTTGCTTTAATTACACCAAAAATTATTTCTGAGACTTAGTGTAAGTTAATTATGTCTGTAAAACTGAGTATTCTTTCTCAACACAAACGAGAATAACCAATAATCTTTAATTTTTCATTCAAAAGATAATAACCAAACAATAAACAAAATAAGAAATTAGCCTGAAAGCTATGGCTTGTTTCCCATTCAGCAAAAAAGTATAACTGGTAACAAATAAGGTACAATTTCCATAACTGGATATTTTTGAAAATTGTAAGGTTTTCATTTGTAAAAGAGTAAAGAGCTATGCTACACTTTTCTAGTCAGCTTGACTTGTCAGAAGATTTTACATCAGTATTGACAGTCTTAGTTCTTCCTTTTTTTCCTCTATTATATACTCAACCTTAAAAGGCAGTTCCTCACATTAAATTTATGTGTTCCTAAAAATGTAGACTAAGTTATATGGGCAAAGTTCCACATTGCATTTGGGGGTGGGGTGGGGAGGGAGAGAAGTAATTCCTCAAAAGCAAAAATTCTAGTGCTAAGTACTTTACTTACCAATTTTATTCTTTCACAATTGAACACATCAATTTTAGTCCAATGAGCATCTGATCTGCCACATCTCTTGATTTCTAACCTTAGTTATGATGACGTTTTCCCTTTTCTTAGTCCTTTTTACAAACCGTTGGCAAATATGTAATAACCAGGGGGCTCCTAGGTAGCTCAGTCAGTAAAGGATCTGCCTTCAGCTCAGGTCATGATCCTAGGGTCCTGGGATTGAGCCCCGCGTCGGGCTCCCTGATGAGCAGGGAGTCTGCTTCTCTCTCTCCCTCTTCCTAGCGCTCATTCCCTCACAAATAAATAAAATCTTTAATAATAAGAAAAAAAAGACAGTGACTGCTGAAATCGAACTTCTGACTCATAGACATTGCTACCATGAGCTACTTGAGATGTCTGCCTACTAAAATAAAAAACTTATCTTTGGTATATATAATAGGCAATTATGGGGTGCTAATTTGTGAAGACTGAATATATAAAAATGGAGAATTGCCTGAAGTAATTACAATCAATAATTTTAGAGCTGAAAGGAAATTTAACAATCATCTAATCCAAACTTAATTCCTAGATAAAAAGAATGAGACACAAACAGATGGAAAGACTGGGCTAAAATCACACTTCTCAAGAGTGCCAGAGCTAGAACTAGAGTTGGGTCTAATATTCCTAGTTGATTATTTTTACATTACATAATACTCATAGTTTAGAAATTTTATTATTTGGAAATTTATCTTCCAGCAGATCTTTGTTAGAATTATAAAACAACAACAAAAATGTTCGGATTCTTATATTATTCCTTCCCAGTTCGTGTTCTGTTGAATAAACAGTTAAAATTTAGAAGGACAAAAGGTTAGGATCAAGGAAATGGATAATTTAAAGTGGATAAAACAAAGATCTGATCATAACCCTTTCCTCTAATTCTGAAATAGGTTGATTTCAACATTAATTCTTAGATATTTGTCACTCACCTTTCAGACTTGCTTCTACAAGGTTGTGTGGTAACAGATCTCAAGATGTGGAGTTGATTCAATGACAAAGTTCATTTGAACACTCTTCCTTCATAGCTATACTGCAACCATGAAATCAATTTCTCTCACAGGAGGTTTTAGTCTCAGAGAGCTCACATACATAATAATCTCAATCAATGAAAATAATAGGCAGCTTTCCGTTTATTCTTTAGACAAACTACATCTCAGATGGAAAGTAAATAAGGAAGTAAAGCAAAAGTTAACCTAGGAGAAATTTTTTCACTGACAGGTTAAACATCAGTTCGTAATTCATCAAGAGATCTACATTATAATGTACGGCATATTTAAGACACAAAACTTTACAAGATTTGAGGTGGCTGCTTACAACAAGAGCTAAAAGAAAGATACACAAAAAAGACACTTTATAAAAGGGATGGGAAAATTAAAATTGCAAGGCTAAATCAAAATGAAACTGAAAAGTTGAAGCATATTTGTTTTTATTTATAGATAGCTATCACATGAATTATAAAGAAGAAAAAGTATATTAGAATGGATCTTGGGTAGACGTATGCATGCTATGGCTAAGAATAAACAATGTTCTTATATATTATGGTTAGTGAGGACAGTATCAGTATAACAGGAAATTGTGATTATTTAAAAATATGCAGAACTGATTTAATCTGTACTTTAGAAATAACTTGTATATAGTGTTATAAGTTGAAAAGAATTCAAAAGAATAACTAAAACCAAATATACACCTGTGTATAAGAATTCAGAAAAGGCTGCAATCTGTAAAGTCAATCAGCTGTATTAAAAATGACACAAATCCAAACAAGATGCATGTTATATAAAAAGGGACATTGTAAGATTTACTTGCTGCATTAAATCCATGGTTAAATCCACGAAATTTCCTTTTAATTAACATTTAGACAGAAACATGCAAATAGTCTTAGGTTCTATTTAGAGACTTCCCCAAATCCACTAAGGCTACAATATCCCCCTTTCAGGAGCTAAGCAGGTATTCGGGTAGCTGCTTCCTCCTCTGCATCAGCTCGGTTTGCATTAATTTCTGCAAGTGTTCGGCCAAACCGTGCCCATTCATCATTTCGGGGGACAGCAATCTGCTGTTAAAAGAAAGGCAATGTTTTATGTACACTAAAATAAAAGATCATCTTACCCAGTATTTCAGTTTGTTTTCAAATAATTTTTCCATTAAAAAGTAATAACTGACGTAAAAGGTCTTTCCATAATTACAGGGAATATAACAATGCTTTACGACACATTTCAAAACAAAAGATGATGTTTGGGAAGTGTGTTGTGACAGCCTCAGAAATGCTTCTGCTGTTATCACCATCAGTACAAGAGAGAATAACAATGATACTCTGTAAATATAACTCCTATGCACTATCTCATGGATTTTGCTGGTGGGGAGGAATTCCTTAAAATTTTTTACTTCTTGCACTATTCCAAATATGAAATAGTTTTTGAAGCATGCTTCCAAGAGCTGGTTTCTTATGAGTATTTATTTTTGTTTGGAGCATAAGGTAACCTTTTTCGGTATCTCAATCCCTTTATCAGAAGGTACATTATTTCTTACCACTTTAGTGATCTACAAATACCTAAAGGGGAAAAGAGGCTCATGATGCTTTTGCCTCCCTGAAGCATCCAATGACCAAAACTTTTTGGTAACTGTCATCATGATATTGGAGAAATCTCGACACTGCCATATTAGGGCACAAACCACTCAGTACAGCAAATGAATGTGCCTACTGCTTAATCTACCATATTAGATTAGATTGGATAGTGATATAAAATACAGTAGCTACCAGACACATGTGACTATTCACACATTTAAATTACTTAACATGAAGTAAAATTTAAAATTCAGTTCTTTCGTTGTGCTAGCCACATTTTAAGAGTTTGACAGCCATATGTGGCTAATGACTACTGGATTAGACAGTGCAGATACAGAGCAATTCCATCTGTGTGGACAGTTCAATTGGCTATTCTAAATGATTCAATCTACCTCCCTCCAGATCCAATTACTAGAGGCCATAGGGTGTCCAGAGGGGATGGGGAATCATAAGGCATAGTAAAAAAAAAAAAAAAAACCAAAACAGTGACTAAGGCGTCTTTCAGCCAGGGCTAAAAAGAAGGAAATCACTCCTGAACATTGTGGATAGCCAACCCAAGTACTAAAGATGACAAAGAGGTGCAACTCATCCTGCTGGATTCAATGATAATGGCTTTGCAACAAGGTTCACAAGTCAAGATTCACATTTCACACAGTCATCAAATAACTCTCAAAGATATTACTTTTGATTTCGACTACCTGGCCCAAACAAATCTACAAATACAGAAAAATAAGAACTTAAATCTGTAAAGCCCCGAAGTCTGTAATGCAAAGTCTGTAACTCAACTGTAACTCAAAATTTCTTCTTCCTGAAGAGTTTCTAATTTCTAGTAATTTATGCTTCAAGAAATAAGGTACTTCCAATATATGATATTATCCTCAAAATCTGTTGCATGGGGACACAGAACATCCAGTTTAGAAAGAAAATTAATCTTAAGAGTTGCTTCTGTCGTGGAAAAAGTTTTACCTTTATAACCATATGGTTTATACAACTCATGAACCTCGAAGACTAGTTTTAGCCACAAACATACCATAACTACAATGCCCTGAAAGCTAAACAGATGTATTAAAATTATAGGCAGTGAGCCTCATACCTCTCCCACGTCATATATGACAATCTGTCCTTCAGAATCACCCACAGCAATCTCTCTTCCAGAATGGGTCCATCTTACACGATTCAGAGCAGGATTACCTTCCACAGAAATGCTGGCAGTTGGCACCTGAAGTCATTTAAAATATAGTGCAGTGTAAAAAGTTTCATCAAGATTTCTATAAACATGTAAAACAGTAACTCTTTCTTCCAATTGGGCTACGTTTTTTAAAACAAAGATGAAAATAGATAAAGAATTTTCCCAACTTTCTTCCTGTTCAGTGATACATTATGAATGACATTACAGTCAATCCTTGAAAATGGTTTGGGAAAATAACTTAAGTTCTTATATAAGAAATTCTCACATGACTGGATACATACATCATTCTGAAAGATCTTCTCTTTAATAAAGGATTCTTTGTTGTTATTTTAACTTTTTTAAGAAATCAAGCTGTTTGAAAACAGATGGCCAAAACCCATTTTAAAGAAACATTTCAAAAGCCCTCATAAACAGATTATGGTTCAATTTTAGAGGACAGAAATTACTTTTGTGGCTTGTGACACTGTCAGCTGAAACCTGTGATTTCATCCACAATTCCTAGAAACAGTTCATACTGAATGTGCAGTACAGGTCTTTCCAAAGCTCTTGTTCCCATTAATTGTCTAGAACAGGGTAGGATGATAGCACCAACACAATGGTACCACCCCCCTTAGAATATGACTGTACTTCTTTTATGCTGAGGAAAAAGATTTATTTGCCACACACAGAGCAAACATTCAATGTTTGACTCAGACTGGAAGCACAATAAAACTTCTGAAACCTGATTAAAAATAATCCTTTTAATTGACCCTAAGTCATCCCCAGATGACTAATTTAACTCCTAGAATGCCACAACTGTTACAGAGAAAAACTAATTTTTAAAAAAAAACTTTTATTATGTTATTCACCATATTCATCATTAGTTTTTGATGCAGTGTTCCATGATTCATTGTTTGTGTATAACACCCAGTGCACCATGCAATATGTGCCCTCCTTAATACCCATCACGGGGCTAGCCCATCCCTCCACCCTTCTCCCTTCTGAAGCCCTTAGTTTGTTTCCCGGAATTCCTAGTCCCTCATGGTTCATCTCCCCCTCTGATTTCCACCCCCGCTTCATTCTTCCCTTCCTTCTCCTATCGATGTCCCTGCTATTCCTTATGTTCCACAAATGAGTGAAACCATATGATAATTGAGAAAAATTAATTTAGATATATTCTTTGAGTTAAGGATTATAGGAAAGACCCAAATTTAAGTATAACCACAAATCTCAAACACCAAAACCCAAACTAAAAAAATACAATTGGTACCATTGTAAGTGGTGTAAGTATTCTCACCCAGCCACCTAGTCAGCGCTTCACATCTTTTCCGAGGAGTATTTGAATGTTCCTGCTCAAACTACTAAACCAGGAGTTAGCACACTTAACTGCTCTTACATTTCTAATACATAACTTCCTTGCCCTGTATAACCAACGATTTTACTTCGAGGGATTTGGATGGCTGCCACCAGAAATATGAAGAAATGTGGGAAAGAGTGGGATGTGGGGGAAGGCGCCAAGAGACTTTCCTCTCAATAACTGTTTCTGACAGAACTGCTAAAACATTACTTCTTACCACCATATCAATATAGAATTCAAGGAACATTTTAAGCCTCAGTTGGTAAAGATACATATACCTAAAAATAAGTAATAGCTGTAGTTAAATTTCATTGCCAATAAGTGGTTTTAGCATAGTAATTAGGAAATTTTGTGGTTTCTATATTCATTTTATAGTAGCAATAACACTGTTTTCAGTCCTTCATGGAACAAGTCATCAAAATACATTTTCTTTTCATTTAAATAAGTCAGGCTAAAACTAGTGTTTATGGATGATATACAGTTCTGTCAAGGCTAAGAGATAATTTAGAAATTCAGAATTAAGGTTAACATACTTCAACAGTCTGAAACTATTTGCTTTGTAGCCTGCGAGTGAAAAATATCCCAGTTGCCTTATGAATGAGACTTTGCCAGGACATTACAGACATGATAGTGCTTTTCAGAAGTAAAAGGAAATGCCCCAGTGCTCTTGGCAACATTATTTCTCCCTTCAGTACTGCACAGCATGCTGTTTATTATTAAGGGTACAAAGCTTATTTGGTTTCTTTGTGATGAAGCTACAATCATCGAGCCCTTTTACATTCCTTGGGATAAAAGGAATTTCACAAATTATTCAATAAATCTCCAATTTTCTATTTTTCAGTGCAATTTTTGTTATTTTCCTGCTCACCTCCGTGTCATTATTGAGATTCCACAAATCCAGCCTCCCCATGCCATCCACACAAGCAAACAGGGCTGGGTGGGTGGGTGACCACATAACATCATAAACATAGTCCGAATTATCTTCAAATGAGTACAATGGCTTGTTATTCTGAAAGGAAAAAGTTGATTCTTAGCATAGTCAAAATACAACATACATTCAATAGGTATGAATAACATGATATTTAACTCAGCCTAGAAAAAGTTCCTCTTATTTGTTTCACTACAGAATTACCTGGACTTATGAACTAAGAATCAACAACAGGACTGCAGTTTCTTTTTAACTTGCAGACACCATACTGTTTTACTGTTTTAAAAAAGGAACAGAATGTGCTTCAAAAACATTTGTCCATGAGAAGATTCTGGGAGGATGACAGCAATGGAAGTTTACTGTTTTGAATTCCTCTAACTCTTCCCATAAACCCAAACAAAGCAATGAGGATAACAAAACCAAAGTTTCACAGACAATATGTACAACAAAATCAGGAGACAAGCTCCAAATGTAAGTGAGTAGAAACAAACTTCTGCCAATAACAAGATGTACGTGGTACAAACATCTGTGTAGGAAGAAGTGTGGAAAGGCCTGGGGCTTCTGACAGCCAGAGAACAGAACAGTAGAGCCTCATAGTTGACAGCAGATACTCACTGGACAGTGTCAGAGAACATGCTGAGTCTGAGAACAGCAGCAGGAACTGGGAGGGAGTTCAATGCAATTCTATTTATAAATAAGTGCAAGCAGAATCCAATGTAATATAAGTAAGGTCTAATGGTGCAGTCTGAGTTCTGCAAACTCTTGAAATTAACAAACCAAAGCTCCCTTTCAAGACAAAGCCTCACCAAAGAGAAACTGCTGGGAGCATATAGCACAGTAGGGACAGAGAAGGCTCAGATAAAACTGGTGGAGAAAAACAGAAAAAGCACATCTCAGAAAGTACAAGATAGACAGAGGTAAGTATTCACTTTGCAAAAAACACAGAAGAGAGAGTTTTAGCCTAGACTACGAAACTAGAAAAGCTATCCTATGCCCATCCCCACCCTCCTAAAAGTAGAGAAAAACTCATTTCACTAGTAGACAATAAGCAACAAAAAAGGATCTTGGTCAAATCCCACACAAAGTTATCGTGGCAGATCTTCAATAATGGTGTCATGACAGTTAAATGGGAAAAGAACGGTGGACAAGATGGATTTGCACATGCACGAGAATGAAGATGGACCCCTCCGTCCTCATACCATACAAAGAAAGTAACTCAAAGGAAGGCTAGGAAGTCCTAGCTACAGCTATCAAACAACAAAGAGAAATAACAGGCATCCAAATCAGTAAGGAAGAAGTAAAACTTTCACTATTTGCAGATGACATGATGCTATATTCAGAAAACCCAAAAGAGCACCAAAAACCTGCAAGAAGTGATAAACAAATTCAGTAAATTCACAGAATATAAAATCGATATACAGAAATCTGTTTATTTCTATACACCAACAATGAAGGAGCACAAAGAAATTAAGAAAACAATCCCATTTACAACTGTACCAAAATAATAAGATACCTAGTGAATAAACTTAACCAAAGAGGTGAAAGACCTATACCCCAAAAACTGTAAAACACTGACAAAAAAAATTAAAGATAACACAAAGAAATGGAAAGACATTCCATGCTCATGGATTGGAAGAACAAATATTGTTAAAATCTATAATTAACCAAAGTAACCTAAAAAATTCAATGCAATCACTACCAAAATACCAACAGCACTTTCCACAGAACTAGAAAAAACAACTGTAAAATTTATATGGAGCCACAAAAGACCCCAAATACCCAAAGATATTTTGAAAAAGAAAAGCAAAGCAAGAGATATCACCATTCCAGACTTCAAGTTATATTACAAAGCTGTAGTCACCAAATAGTATGATACTGGCATAAAAATAGACATACATATAAATGGAACAAGAGCAGAAGACCCAAAATAAACCCACCATTACATGGCCAATTAACCTTCAACAAAGCAGGAAAGAATATCCAATGGGAAAAAGTCTCTTCAACAAATGGCATTGGGAAAACTGGTCAGATACATGCAAAAGAATGAAACTGGACCATTTTTTTCACACCATACACAAAAATAAACTCACAGTGGATTAAAGACCTAAGTGTGAGACCTGAAACCATAAAAATCCTAGAAGAGAGCACAGACAGTAACTTCTCTGACATCAGCTATAGCAACTTTTTTCCTATATCTGTCTCCTGAGGCAAGGGAAACAAAAGCAAAAATAAACCATTGGGACTACATCAAAATGAAAATCTTCTGCACAGTGAAGGAAACGATCAAAAGAACTAAAAGGCAGCCTATGGAATGGGAGAAGATATCTGCAAATGACATATCTGGTAAAGGGTTAGTATCCAAAATATATAAAGAACTTATAAATGCAACACCCAAAAAGCAAATAATCCAATTTAAAAATGCAGAAGACATGAACAGACATTTCTCCAAAGACATCCAAATGGCCAACAGACACATGAAAAGATCTTATCATGACTTATCATCAGGGAAATGTAAATCAAAACTACAGTGAGGGGCGCCTGGGTGGCACAGCGGTTAAGCGTCTGCCTTCGGCTCAGGGCGTGATCCCGGCGTTATGGGATCGAGCCCCACATCAGGCTCTTCCTCTATGAGCCTGCTTCTTCCTCTCCCACTCCCCCTGCTTGTGTTCCCTCTCTCGCTGGCTGTCTCTATCTCTGTCGAATAAAGAAATTAAAAAATCTTTACAAAAAAAACAAAAACAAAAACTACAGTGAGGGCCACCTGGGTGGTTCAGTCAGTTAGGCAGTTGACTTCAGTTTGGATCGTGATCTCAGGATCCTGGGATTGAGCCCCACATTGGGCTCCTCACTCAGTGGGGAGTCTGCTTATCCCTCTCTCTATCCCCTCCCTCTGCTTGTGCTCTGTCTCTCAAATGAGTGAATACAATCTTTAAAAAAAAAACAAAACAAAACTACGAGATATCACCTCATACCTGTCAGAATGGCTAACGAAACAATAACAACACAAGAAACAGGTGTTGGGAAGGATGTGGAGAAAAAGGAACCCTCTTGCACCATTGGCAGGAATGCAAACTGGCACAGTCACTGCGGAAAATGGTATGAAGGTTCTTCAAAAAGTTAAAAACAGAGGTAACTCTATGACCCAGCAATGACACTACTGGGTATTTACTCAAAGAATACAAAAACACTAATTCAAAGGGATATACGCACCCCTATGTTTATAGCAGCATATTTACAATAGCCAAGATATGGAAGCAGCTCAAGTGTCCATCAAATGATGAATGAATAAAGATGCACAGAGACACACGCACACACAAGGGAATATTATTCAGCCATAAAAAGAATGAAATCTTACCATTTGCAATGACATGAGTAGAGCTAGAGAGTATAATACCAAGCAAAATCATTGAGTCAGAAAAAGACAAAAACCATATGATTTCACCCATGAGTGGAATTTAAGAAACAAAGGGAAGAAAAAAAAGACAAACCAGGAAACAGACTCTTAACTATAGAAAACAAACTGATGGTTACTATAGGAAAGGTATGTGGGGGGGGGAATGAGTTAAACAGGTGATGGGGATTAAGGAGACACTTGTGATGAGCACCAGGTGATGTATGGAATTGCCGATTCACTGTATCATACACCTAAAACTAATATAAGACTGTATGCTAACTAACTGGGATCAAAATACAAACTTAGAAGTAATTCAAAATGTATCACAAATCTAAATAAAGAGGTAAAACTGTAACTCTTAACAGGAAGCATAGGAGTAAGCTGTTGTGACCTAGGACTTGCCAATGGTTTCTTCAATATGAAACCCAAAGCACAAGCAACAAAAGAAAAAATCAATAAACTGGGCCATATCGAAATTAAATACTCTTGTGCTTCAAACAATACCTTCAGAAAGTGCAAAGGCAACATATACAATGGGAGAAAATATCTGGAAATCATATATCTGGTGACTTATACCTAGAACATTTACAACTCATTTATTAAAAAAGGAAAATAAGCCAACCAAAAAATTGCACAAAGGATTTGAACAAACATTTCTCTAAATGAGATCTACAAACAGCAAATAATCATTTGATAAGATGTTCAACATCATTATCCATCAGGGAAATGCAAATTGAAACCACACGGAGGTATCATTTCACACACTAGGATGTCTATAATAAAAAGGACAGATAATATCAAGTGTTGGTGAAGATGTGAGAAATCAGAACCCTCATACATGCTGATGGAAATGTAAATTAGTGCAGCTGTTTTGAAAAACAGTTTGTTACTCAAAATGCTAATTAGAGTTAACATATGACCCAACAATTACACTCCTACGTATATACCCAAAAGAAATGAAAACTATATATACACAACAAAAATGTACATGAGTGTTCACAGCAGCATTATTCACAACAGCCCCAAAGTGGAAACAACCTAAACATTCATTAACTAGTGAATGGATAAACAAAAAGTGGATGAACCTTTATTATGCAAAGTGAAGAAGCCAGTCACATATTGTGATGCCCTGAAATGTCTATGACAGGAAGTCCCAAGAAACAGAAAGTAAATTAAGTCATTTCCAGGAGCTGGGTGAAGGGAAAGGAGGACTGACTGCTAATGGATTTAAGGTTTCTCTCTGAAATTTGAAAATGTTCTAAAACTAGTGATGATAGTGCATATCTGTGTGAATCTACTAAGAACTGTACACTTTAAAAGGGTGAATTTTATAGTACACAAATTATATCTCAATAACAGTTATTTTTTTAAAAAAAGATAAAGTGAATTTCTTAAAAAGCGATAGAAATTAACAAAGATTTACCTATAAAGGCAGCCCGTAAAGAAGAAAACCAAGCAATACTATAGAATACAAAAAAATAATAACTCAAGAGAACTCTCCTAAAATAAAAGGCAGCTTGAAACTATATATTTAAGAGTATCCTACGCATCTAGGAAAATCAAGCCTTTAAAGAAAAAGAAAAAAAATTTGATCACCCAGGTTTTGTAAGACCAGGTCACAATTAAGGAAAAAAAAATCAGATTGTCATCTGACTTTTTAATGACAATGCTTTTTGCCAGAAGACAACAGAATAATATATTTAAGGTAATCAAAGAAAAGAGTGTAAATCACGGATTTTATATACAGCCAAACTGACCTTTGTAACCCAACAGGCTCTCGTGAATATGAAAGTAATGCATCCACAAGCACACTACTGCAGAATGAGCTTCAGATGACCAAAAAAAACTGAGAAGACGTCAACATAAGTACAGGGAGTTACCAAGTGATTCATGAAGGTAAACTCTTCTTTACAGAAGTATAAACATTAATCTATAATTATACACAACAGTATGAACAATACAGTAAGAATGCAAAATCCAGACTATGAGAAACTCTAACAGGACAACCAACCTGGTTTCTTCTTTAACAACAACAAAGCAAGAAGAGAGGGAAGGAAGCCCTATCTTAAAAGAGGGCTCAAAAGATGTATCAACTGCAAATATATGGACCTCATTTGGATCTTGCTTCAAACAAATAAATAGTTAAAAAAAATTAAATTGAACATTGATTGGCTAATTTAATGAAACTAAGAAATCACTGTTTATTTTAGGGGTTGTGATATAGAGTATCATGGCTATTTTTTTAAGACTTTATTTTTAGACACATACTGAATATTTGTAGATGATGTAACATATCTGGGTTTGCTTTAAAATCCAGCAGTAGGGAGGCAGTGTACATGGAAATGAATCAAACAAGATGGGTCATGTGCTGATAATTGTGGAAACTAGGTAATGGGCACCATGGCTTCATTATACTCTTCTCTTTGATTTTATATCTACTTGGAATTCTCCATAAAAAAGTTTAAAAATATTTAAGATTTTCATTCAGATATTATAGTAAATGCCAAGAGCATGACTTAATAACCAAAAATGTTTGCTTGTAATTAAATTTTTCTCAAAACTTAAAAGTAAGCTAGAAACTAAAATTAAGAGGTTTTTTCCCTCTCAAGATCACTATTTTCTATAACTCTCTTTGGGAACAATGCCAAATGAAGTCTCAGTCTGAAGTAGTGGTTTTCTACATAGAATGGGCATCACATTCATCTGTAGAGCTTTTTAAAAATCCAGATGCAGCCCCCATCCCATCCTACAATTCATCAGTGTTTCTGATGTTGCTGCACTAGTGATTCTGATGCACACCATGATTACAAGCCACAGTGCTAAGGTGTATCATTCCTGAGGTAATAGTATACTTCTTCTAGAACATCCCATTTTTAGGCAATTTTATGGTCTCCAATCAAGGACTTAAAACAGAAGTTGTTCAAAATCAAAATCACGTTCACATGCTCAACTCTGTAAACATAGGGAGAAGCAGGTTCTCCACTGAGCAGGGAGCCTGACTCAGGCCTTGATCCCAAGACCCTGGGACCATGACCTGAGCCAAAGGCAGATGCTTAACTGACTGAGCCACCCAGGCACCCCAACAGAATCTGTTTAAAAAGAAATAATTCCAAGGTCAGCAATATCTTCCTATATAACCTGACTGAAGATATGAACTTTTTGAGAAGGAATGTGTCTATTAAAAGCAATGGAAATACAAAGAAGCAGGTTCTTAAAAGAAAATGAAGACAGTACTCAATTCAAGCATTGTCCAAGAGAGAGTCTCAGTCAATGGACTCTAAAGAATTACCACCCATGGCAAGGCTATCTCCATATGAAAATGAATGAATCACACTATCTTCGCTTGATGCCATTAAACATTCAAATTTGAAAACTTCTTTTGTTCCAATTCCTTGCTCACCAAGCAATCTTCTGATTATAATTTGGCTTCCCACGTGGGTTGTCTACAGGGAAACAATGAGCTGGTCACGCCAGCATGAGTATCTGGGCCTTCTGGCAGTTGTTTCTCATTGCTAAATTAATAAATTGACCCTCTCCATATCAGTGTCTTACAAGCCTCTTAGTTCCAGTCAGCATTCCCTGGCTAATCAACCCTAGCAGACTGACAAGACTAAGTTTCTGAATATGCAAAGAACAGGCCGAACACTGGCCAGCAGCAGGTTACTACACTAAATGCTAACATGCAGGCCTGGGTCCCAATGGTCAGACAGCATTCCTCAAGAAACACTCCAAATTTGAAGCATTTTTTTCATTTGAACTTGTCTAATACGTGCACAGTTGCTATCCCAAGCATTAGGAAAATCTCTCTAACCTTGTTTTAAATGCTGATGTTTTCTGAGAGTTAAATAATGAAGCTGTTAAAATATAAAAGAGGATTTAAGACACCAGAGATTGTGGGGGCGCCTGGGTAGCGCAGTCGTTAAGCGTCTGCCTTCGGCTCAGGGCGTGATCCCGGCGTTCCGGGATCGAGTCCCACATCGGGCTCCTCCACTGTGAGCCTGCTTCTTCCTCTCCCACTCCCCTGCTGTGTTCCCTCTCTCGCTGACTGTCTCTCTGTCACATAAATAAATAAAATCTTAAAAAAAAAAAAAAAGACACCAGAGATTGTGAAAAAAAATTTAAGGTGTATATGGACTACTGAAGTCTGAAAACTACCTACTCTAAGACCTTGACACTTAATGGGAAATACAGTACTGACAGGCATTTGTTCTGAGACCAGAATATATTGTGAATACATGAAAATATTTTGGCCCCAAATAAACAGTTCTTATATTTTAAAAGTAATTTGTAACAAGTATTATTAAATGCGGTAGAACGTTAAGCTAATTTACCAGGTCTATCCCTAATCAAGTTCTTAGGGAATCCTCTAGTTACCTTCCAGTAGTTTCACTCCTCACACATTCTTCCTACTGTTTTTCAGGGCTGCCATGAATTTTCCAATTTGGCATTTTGAAAAGGTAACAGTGTCTTCCAAATACATTAGAAGCAATGTCTTGGTTGGTATAAACTTTACCAAAATGTGGAAAATCCTCTACCTCTGTTTATATTCTTTACTAAAAATAACTGAGTTTAAAAAAAGTCATGAAAACAATTTGATGACCCAGAACTCTGTCACTGCATTATAAATTCCTGACTAGGCAAAAATTAGAAGCTGACTACAGAAGTAGATTACTTTTAATTTGAGGCAGTGTCAAACTGAGATTTCTGGGATTTTTTAGGACTTATAAATAGGGAGAAAAAGGAGGAATCTTATTTTGCTATTAGGGCAGAGCCAGAGCTTAAAGGACACAAAGATACACAGTTTTTAGTAACTAGTTCCTTCCAGTTTATGGGGGCTCAATTCCCAGAGTCAGAAAACCCTTAAAAAAGTAGAGGCCAAGAAGAAAAACATTTAAAGTCTGTTAAATTCATGAATGTGAAGATACTGGTTTAAAAAGCTTAAAATGGAACTGGAACAAAGTTTCTAAAGAGATTACTTAAAAACCTTGCCTACTGGGGTGCCTGAGTGGCTCAATCCTTAAGCATCTGCCTTCAGCTCAGGGCATGATCCCAGAGTTCTGGGATCGAGCCCCATGTCGGGCTCTTCCCCTGGGAGCCTGCTTCTTCCTTTCCCACTCCCCCTGCTTGTGTTCCCTCTCTCGCTGGCTGTCTCTCTGTCAAATAAATAAATAAAAATCTTTAAAAACAAACAAACAAACAAACAAAAAAACCTTGCCTACTGAGGCGCCTGGGTGGCTCAGTCAGTTAAAAGACTGACTCTTGGTTTCAGCTCAGGTCATGATCTTAGGGTCATGAGACTGAGCCCCATGTCAGGCTCCATGCTCAGCAGGAGTCTGCTGGTGTTTCCCTCCCTTCCTCTCCTTCTGTCTCCGCCCCCCCAACTCTCTCTCTCAAATAAATCTTTAAAAAAAAAAAAAACATAAAAAAAGACCAAAAAAACCCCACAAAAAGAAGACCAAAAAAAAAAAAAATCATTTTGCCAATTATTCATAACCATTGTGTTGGAGAGCACAGAGACTCTATCAAGTTTTTTGGCAGGGTAGAAATAAATACCAGCAACACAAGTACCATGAAGTATAAATCCCAGATCAAAACAATGACACTGGAAGCCATGATATAACCAAATACAAAAATATTTACTCAGCAGATTGTTGCTGTTCTAGCCTTCATTGAGAATTATTTGTGTGCAGAAAAGTTAGAAGATAATTCTTCCAGATTGTTGCTGTTCTAGCCTTCATTGAGAATTACTTGTATACAGAAAAGTTAGAAGATAATTCTTCCCATAAAGTTTTAGAGGGCCCTTAAATGTATAAAATGTATAAAACACTCTGTTCTATATTGGTTCATTCTCTGGCCACTAACACTGGAGAGGTATGTAATGTGTATGTGTGTTGTGGGGGAGACACATGTATCACAGTTGAATGAATAAATGAAGCTCACAGAGGGAAGCAATGCCTAGCTCAATTAGCAAAGAAAGAGATATGCCTGCCTGTCATTCTTATTCAGAAGGCAGTTCTATGCTGAAATACAGCAAAATACAAGAACAAAAAATACCAACCACCAATCAACCAGCTGTGTGAGTACCACAAAAGCAAGCATCAATCAGTCTGCTATCACAGACATAAGTTCTGTTCTTGTTTACGCAATGAAGAGGAATTCTTCATTTTCCAATTCCTGCTGGTAATATATGCAAGGATGGAAGCCTCACATTTAAAGCTAAAAGACTGGCAACTGAAGCCCTAAGATATTAAAATAAATCTACAAATTTATAAAAGATTCTTTTCAATTACTGAAAAAGGAAGCTGGCCAACAACCTAACAAAGATATGTCTCCTGTTGTCTACCTAAAGGACTACTAAGGTGAAAGCACATCAAGAAATGTAGCTACTTACATGGCTACCTGCAGCCTATGCAGAAATAGTTGGCTTCATCTCTCCTATTCTACACCTTGCTTTGGTTTTACTAGCTAGATTATACATTTCTTTGCTTCTGGTTGTAAGAATCTTCTTCCTCTACCTTTTTCCACTGAAAACTCTCATTAAAAAAACAAAAATTCAAGAACAATCCAAGAAAACAGATGATTGATTAAATGCATTCGGGGCTCTGTCTGATCCCCATGAAAGAGGAAATGAACATTGCTAAGGGCCTATTACATGTTAGACACTGTGTTAAGCACTTTCTATGTATTTCTTTTATTAGCCTTAAGTGCTATTTTTATGTTCACTAATGCCAAACATGAAAATGCTCAAATTTAAAAGGCAAGCTTTTATAGGCAAAGTTTTCTAACTCACTTCATATTACATTAAAAGAAAGCATCATGAAAGAACAAGAGTGAACAGTAACTCCACCCCAGATTTCTGAGGCATGCATTTGATTTACAAATGTGAGTTCACTGTAACAGTAAAGAACATCTCTTAAGACCACTAGGTTTCCTCAAAGAAGCTGAAGAACCAAATAAGGTTTCTAAACTGTCTCATGACTAACTACTCAAAATGTCAACATTTAGAATAAGGCAAATAGAAATATGAAAAAATACAGCTTAAAATTTAACCTTATTTATTTATTTATTTAAAAGATTTTATTTATTTATTTGACAGAGAGAGAGACGGCCAGCGAGAGAGGGAACACAAGCAAGGGGAGCGGGAGATGAAGCAGGCTTCTCAGCGGAGCAAAGAGCCCGATGCGGGGCTTGATCCCAGGACCCTGGGATCATGCCCTGAGCCGAAGGCAGACGCTTAATGACTGAGCCACCCAGGTGCCCCTAAATTTAACCTCATTTAAATACAATCTGATATTCTGATTATGCAGCTTTGCCAATTACAATGTAATACTGCAGAAAAGCCAGACAGAAAAGTCAAAGCTTCTTAAATTTAATATGGGGTCAAATGAAACTATAAGGCCTATCAAAAGAAGTATGTTCCCTACTTGGATTTGCCTTGAGACTCCCTGAAGCAGGGCAATGTCACATTTATCTGGAATTGCTAGAGGATCAGGAATCACTTTATAACACAGTGGGTTTTTCAAATAACTGAAGCTAAATAAAAACAAAACAAACTATTTAAATTTTTTATTGTGGAAAACAAAAATACATATTCATCCATGCCTTTACACAATATTTCCTTAATGATTTAAGTTTGTTATTATAGCCTTATTGTATAAGACTTATTGTACATCTGTTATCTGTCTTTCCTCCATTTTCCATCAGCTCTGTGAGCCATGCAGCCTATAACAGCTCTTCTAAGAGCAAATGCATGGCTTTTGTGCTGGGCTATACACAGCTATGTAATACATAGCTATGTGCTATGAGAGATACTCAGGTGCTTTTTCCCCAACTCAGTTCAGAGTAAACAGTTCTGTGCTTGAAAAGCCTGAAGGGGGAAGAATGGTCTTTGGTTATGTGTGGGGTTGACATATTTGTCAGCACACTTTTATGAAAACTACAACATCCAGTGGCTCACTCACGTTCAGTATAACTTATTATCAGGTTTGATCTATCAGTGAATCATTCTAAGCTATTAGAAAGCTTTTCATCTTTCCCATGTAGAATTAGAGCACCACCTTGTGTCAGAAACCCAAGGAAATGAGCAGACATCTGTTTTTAGATACCTTAGTTGTCCAAAGTTTTACTGTCCAATCAAATGATGAAGTGACAAAAAGATGTGAGAAGTCCACTGCTCCAACAGCTGCATGACAATGGATACCAGTGATTGGTCCTTGATGTCCCTCAAACATCTCACTGATTCCAGCTTTGCTATTTCATAAAAGTGAAAATATTAGGGAAATCTCTTGGAAGCAGACTGCTTATAAATATATTTTATTAAGGATTATAGATCAGACTTTGACATAATTTCAACCAACCTAACTCTGCTCATAAGACAACATCATATGTTGAGTGTTACTCAAACCAGATTTAATAACACTACTAAAACAGTAAATATATTTTGAACCATAAACATGCTGTTGAAAACACAACTCACAAGTCCGATTATCTGAGGTGATGGAATAGAGACAAAGGGAGGCTATATGTAAGCGAGAAAATCCAGGCTACTACTTTTGTATCAAAAGCTTTGAAGTGAAGGTGATCTGTATTTGAGATGAAATCTGGACACTCCATTTTTTTTTCTAAGGAAGCAATTAATAAAGTACAGCTAGACAATTTCAAAACAGATTGAGCAGCAGGAGAAATACTAGTCAATTTAAAATGAGTACATGATATTATTACACAATTATCAGGAAGATGAACTAAAGCTCAAAGTCCAAATAAATCAAAATGGAAAAACTGCTGAAAATCTTATTTACAACTTTAAGGGTTAGTATGTGGCAATGTGCATATATTTGCAACTGCTGAAAGCTATTTCCTACCATTAACTTCTGTGAGTACATGCATACATACAAAACCATAACACACTACAAGCTGTAAGATCCAGAACATATCACGATCCAAAATAACCTTTTATTTTAAAACGTATTTAAGTTTTAATTTTACATACCTGAACTCAAATACAATTTGTCAAAAATAATGACAAATTTCTACTTAAACAAGGGACAATTTGTTTTAATGAGACTATTAAACGGAGAAATTTAAATAATTGCAAATTCCAGTTTAGATTTACCTGCCATGGCGGCATGCTGTGTACACCGAACCTTCTTCACTCCCAACAACAAAGTTGTTGACATCTCCAACAGGGAAGGACATAGATGTCACAGCTACTGCCTTTGACTGTTTATGAACCAATTCCATGCTATCCTATGAAGAAAAAATTGAGGAAATTATTTTATAAGCTTGCAACTTTGAATTTTCTAAGAAACATTTCTAGTTTTAATTGGTTTATAAATAATTCTTTTATTATAATACTTACACGAATTTACTTTGATTAAATGAAGTAGGTTTGAAAATAAAGTATATCATGACAAACTATATGTAATAGGCTAGGTTTATAAGCTGTTTCATAATGGTATTATAAAACATTTATGAAAAAACATAAGCTGGGATTTACATGGACTTATTTTTAACACTTGACTCAAAATTTCAGTTTTCCAAGTTCAACCTACCTGTGGATGGGAAAGCATGTCCAGACTCCATGAACAAATTTTTCCATCAGTAGATATGCTAATCAGATTGTGAGCATTTTGTGTTCCAACAACATTTACACAATATACAGGATGCTAAAGAAAGAGATGTTAAAAAAAGTTTTCTAGGATTATTTTGCCAAAAATGGAACCATTTTTACACTATAATCACAGGTATTCTGTTTCATATCAGAACAGTCTCATATCTTGATGATATTTTTAATGTGAAGAGTTTGATGCTATTCTGTTGATTAATAAAGGCTTGTCTCAGAAGATAGATGAGTTTTTAATAAAACAGTTTTCTAAAAATACAAAAAAAAAAAAAGGCCTTCGTTCTTGGTGACCAACTGATGAGGAATTCATACATCAAAGGAAACACATTCTGAGACTACTCTGATGGACACTACTAAGTATTTGATGGTGAAGCAGCACAGAAGTCTAATGGAAATAACCTCTTTACTACTTACTGTGTGTGCGGCAGCTGACAGCGGAGTTCTCTGCACTGGAGTTCTTTTATTGCTACGGTTATCCCACAGCACAATTTGGCCTGAATATGTACCACCAACAACCAGATTTGGATGAAATTTTGCAAATGTCGCAGACATCACAGCTGACTGTAAATAAGTAAGATTTTTATACTTCGGGTTCAAATGAAGAAGCCTGATAAGTTATAAAAATAAATCTATATGCAAACATTTTCCCTTTTATTGTAAGGTATTAGAAGTTATAAAAAGAAGTAAATTAATTTAAAAATTTCATTTTATTTCCGAATATAAAATTATACCTTTAGAATAGTTTTTGCTTAAGTCGAATGTAGTGATTATTTACATAAATGTACTCAATTTACAAAGAAAGCAAAAAAATTATTTCATTTGATTACAGTATTAAATCAAAAGACAACTGGCTCTAACAGTAATCTGACAATAGAGTATAAGCTTGTTTTGATTCAGTTAAGCATTTTTTAAGATTATAACTTATGCAACTAGAAAAGGCTTGCAAATTCTAACCTTCCACTAAACTCACTTTAAAAATCTGCATCTGTTTCCTACTTCAGACATATGTTTCTATTTAAAACTATCTAGTTCCAACTCCTCAGGCCATATATAAGTAATTCAGTGGGCCAACCGTCTAATTGTATATTCAGCAAATAAGTTCATGAGAAACTCCCTGTAGAAAAGACATTTTATAAAAGATTCCTTTTATATAATCAATCACAATAACAGAAAATCACAACTGCAAAGGACTTTAGGTGTGATTAAACATTAGAGATGCCAGAAAAGCTACAAAAGGCAGATCATGTTGAACTGAAAAGTCTTCAGTTTTCTGTTAACATCTGTTTGCAAATACGAAGTGGGTTTAGTAAATGCCAATCCAATGAAATCATTATGTTGACAAGAAAAGAAAAAAGGCACTTGTCTAAATTCATTAATGAACTCTTAAACTTAGGGAAGACTGTTAGAAGACCATCTTACCTGGCAGTGAAACACATATTCTGGGGTAGTTTTCTTGTATTTCATATTCCATACAAGGGCCACACCGTCAGGCTCATGAGGAGCATCTTCATTGTTATTATAGGAAGCCACGAGTAGCTCTGGATACTGCTCACAAGAATCAAGTGGGGGAAAAATTGCTATGCATAAGAAATGTTTCACATTCTTCGTGACTCAACTGTTTTTATCAAATTATTTTGAAAATACAAATACTTAACATTTCCCCAAGAAAGGGATCACGAGAGTTATGATTACTGGGATGTTAGTACAACTCTAAATTAGTATAGTTACATAAAATGTTTTAATGTTAAAACATTTTATTAAAAAACACTGCAATTTTATCCAAAGCATATGGTGAGCAAACTGAAATTAGTAAACTTAGGTTGTGGCATAAATTCAATCTTAAGTTTTAAATTAAATGATGTTTCCAACTGTGTCTTCCAAAGTATACAAGATAAAATGAATACAGTAACATTAGAAACATCATTCGTTATTACTCTAAATGATATATACTGATTTAATTACAAAGTTTCCATAATTAAAAGTACCTAATTTTAATTAAAAAATGAGTAATTCTGTTTCAATTTACCTGAGATGACCAATCCAAACAACTAACAACACGATGCTTTGACCAACGTTCATCAAAAAATTGTCGATTTAATGACTCTAAATGATATATACTGATTTAATTACAAAGTTTCCATAATTAAAAGTACCTAATTTTAATTAAAAAATGAGTAATTCTGTTTCAATTTACCTGAGATGACCAATCCAAACAACTAACAACACGATGCTTTGACCAACGTTCATCAAAAAATTGTCGATTTAATGACTCTAAATGATATATACTGATTTAATTACAAAGTTTCCATAATTAAAAGTACCTAATTTTAATTAAAAAATGAGTAATTCTGTTTCAATTTACCTGAGATGACCAATCCAAACAACTAACAACACGATGCTTTGACCAACGTTCATCAAAAAATTGTCGATTTAATGACTCTAAATGATATATACTGATTTAATTACAAAGTTTCCATAATTAAAAGTACCTAATTTTAATTAAAAAATGAGTAATTCTGTTTCAATTTACCTGAGATGACCAATCCAAACAACTAACAACACGATGCTTTGACCAACGTTCATCAAAAAATTGTCGATTTAATGACTCTAAATGATATATACTGATTTAATTACAAAGTTTCCATAATTAAAAGTACCTAATTTTAATTAAAAAATGTAATTCTGTTTCAATTTACCTGAGATGACCAATCCAAACAACTAACAACACGATGCTTTGACCAACGTTCATCAAAAAATTGTCGATTTAATGACAGTTTTGCACCTGCTTGAATCTCTCTACAGAAAAAGACCAATCCAAAAAAAGATGATGTTATAACTTCTTACTTTTGATCTAAAAGTAATTTAAGTACTCTTAAAGTAACATTGCTGAAGCCATAATCTTAGCAATTAAAGATTACCCTTCTTTGTCTTCCAAATCTCTTCCACTATAGTCAAAGAAGATGTTAATCTGCTCAGAAAGTGCTCTTTCTACAATTCTTGTAGAATGGTCAAAGAAACTTAAAAATTCCTCCGAGTGTAAGATTTGTTGCTTTTCTTCTTCAGTCAGCTCATGAGGGGGAGCTGGAAAAACAAATATTTTCCTGAAGTCAGTTTAATTTATGTCTGTCAAATCATGTCAACTCACTATCACAGTTTGGAACAATGAATGCCACATATTTTTTTTCAACCAGATTCACCTCGTTCATTTAGAGCATTTTATTGTACTTTAACACATAAATAATAAAAAAAAAATTTAATAAGAATCAACAAAATTTTTTAGTTAATTCTTTAAGATACCTTTACTATCATTTTCTTCATCTTTCTTTAAAGTTTTCTCTTCTTCAGGTTCAATAGGTGGTTTAGGAGTCACTACGTCATCTTCCTCTTCTTCATCTGAAAAAAACAGAAAAACACATAAATTATTTTTATGAAAATAACTGAACTTTTGAGCAACAGTTCAGAAGGTATACAACTAACTTTACATAAAGCAAAAGTAAACCACTAATAGAACAAGTAAGAATAATATGAATTTCATCAACACAATTTTAAAGAAAGAAATAAGTGGAACTTCTTGATATTTATACATACCTATGTGGTACCTCTAGTAGTCATTCCAAATTTTGTAGCTACGTAAACTGAAATAAGATATATAAGCAACTAGGACAAATTCCTCATGGAAATCTCTAAAAGCTTGCAAGCATTTATCATTCCAGACAGAACAACATGCAACTCCTGCATAGTTTTATGTAGCATGCTGACACATTAATGCTGCAGAATGAAGAAAATCAAATGTCTAAAATAGCCTACAGAGCTGGCTGCTTACTTGTGATCTGAAACCATCAGTGTCTAATGGGTCTTCATATGGCATAAAGACGGCTTACATTAACTCTCAGGTTGCTATTTGAGAGGCAGATTTTAAAGATAATAGCTATGAGACCACATTTTCTATTCTGTCATTTTAAATGCAAGTCTCATTATCTACCATTGCATGATGTGGCAATAAGCACTTAAAATAATATTTTCTTAACTTGGAACAAAAATATATATTGAGATAATATACAATGTTTATAAGAAGACTTTATTACTAAATCTCCTCTCCAAACTAAGAACTTAAAATCACTAACTTTAAAATGTTATAGAATATACAACTCTGATTACCTTCTCTTTTACTATATACTGAGGCAGATTTTTATGAAGAAAATGCTTATTTTTATTGCCTAAACAGATGTGTCATTTGTCTATAAGGGAATGGCAGCAGGCATTTGCAGCAGAGTGCATCTTAAGTAATGAGGGCCTATTCAATAAGGGGACTTGTTATTTATAGTCATTTCCCTGACCCATGTTCAAAATTATCTAAAGCACACATACATGCTCCATACACAAAAGAATGGTCAAGGATGGGAACCAGCTGCCAAGTCATGGTCCCAGCAGCCAGGCCAGCTGACTAGATAGCAACAACCAGATGGCACTGCTGGGATTGTGTCTTTCTGCTACAAGGTGGCAAAGGGATGGCACAACACTCTTCCGCTTGGCTGCTTCCAATCCCATCTCTCCCCAATGGTGAGCCTGTGCAATTACCCACACTCCAGGAGGCCTATAGATAAGCCTTTACCCTGCAAACAAAATGCAGCTTGTAGGCCACACCAGCTGCCAAACCACACACATAGTGTTAGGTTTGGAGAGCGATGAAAATCTTTCTAAGTCTATAGATAGGCAATAAAAATATAACTGTACCTGTAGGAAAGAAAGCTTTAAATGACACTGTATAATGCACACAATGATACAACCTCCAACTTAATCAAAATGATAATGACGTATGCCAATCCTACATTACTTGAAATTGAGCGATTTTTACGTTCTGACAAGTTTACAGAACTAGGATAAATGGCACGAATGATTTCAATATATGCTCATACTTTTGAACCAAATGGTGAAGGTTAAAATTTTTCCTTTCAAGGGCCTCAATCAGCCACAAAGGAAAACAGTAATCACTGTCTTTTCAGCCAGCCCAACCGCATTTGTCAGCCCTTTCTCCGTCAATGCAGCCAGAGCAATCAACCTGCCAAACATTCAGAATGGAAAAACAATCTGAAAATACAGGGTATAATGCACCTGCCAGTGAAAATGGCCATTTCAAGAAAAGCTAGTGATCTCAGTGACCCTGCTGAGGAGGCGGTGGTGCAAAGGGGAAAGAACACGTAAAAGAATTCTTAGTGATCGCCACTCTCTTGCACATTGACACTTCCTTACAAAGCATGCCAATTACAGCTTTTGTGCTACTTAAAAAAATGAAAGCTTTTTTTGGGCAAAATAATCACACAGAGAAACAGAAAGACAGTATTCCTTTTTGGATGAATTGTCATATACAACAGATTATTAATCTGAAAACAGTATAACTGGTGACAATTCTATACTGTACTGCTCAAACATGATGAAATTCTACCATAAAGTCACCTGTAGGTGTAATATAATAAAACAGTTTAATTATATTTAACTCAGAAGTTGACTTTTAGAATAATGATATATTTACTTCAATTAAAAATTAAGTCTGAGAATATATATATATTTTTCCATTTTCTGGCTATTAGTTATCCTAATCAATTTTGTTTACTTGCAGGGTTTACGGTATGTAAATCCTAAAATCAAAGAGAGGGATTTTGAGACATCCTGGACAGGTCATTCTTGAGCACTGTGAATTATAAATTACAGCCTCCTATCCACATTGTATTTTCCTCCCTCAACTTTGTTGCATTATATGGCTTCTAAGTACTATTTCCAATGACAGGTGTCAAATTCCTGTCATAATGCACGTGGTCAGTACTTTAGTGCTAAGTGACCTCATAATCTACATATTTAACAGAAAAGATCTTGTTTATAAACCATCTTTTCTTCTAAAATTTAAAATGTAGATGAAGTATGTTAGACAGTGATTTATATCTGCCTTTTACATGGCATTTGCTATGCCTATTTGCCCAAACAGATCAGTTTAGTTGTAGCTGAACAATGAGTTAGGTTTTCATGATTTTGTTTTAGAGTTAATGTACATACCTCCCTTTCTACATGGATGAAAAATTGATTTAAAAACTATGACAGGTCAAAAGATAAATAAAATTTCAAGGAATAAAAAACAAATGATCTGCTCTTCTTAAAAACTACAAAACATTGTATTTTTATAATAAAGCTGGTCTTAAACAATTATCTATATATATCAAATATTTGGCAAAAATGCCCATCAGTAAATCAGATTAGAGAATGTTCCTCTGAACAAATACACTTCTCTTTTTCAAAACTAATCTGATAGCTACTAAAGGACTACTGACATGTTCAAAAATCTAGTATCATAATTCAGATTTTCTAAGCTAGTCCTTATTACATGATAAACTTATAATGTATTTAAAACAGAAAAAGAATGCAACAGAGCAGGAAAACTGAAAAATGGGACTGCCATGTCACATCAATTTATTGATGAATATTCATTGCAATATGCTAAGTGGTTAACTCCATGCTTTCTCTGACAGGGAATCTAAGATTATAAACTGAGCAGTAAAGAATGCATAAAAGTAGCAGTTACTTTTAAAATGACAAATCTCTTGTCAATGAATGCTAAGACTAGGTTAAATGAACCATTGAATTTTTACTTTGAGTTAACATCAAAATTGTGATGTATTTTGGTGAGATGGAAAGAAAAGCTGCTCTGTAAATTAAGCTGCACCTAGAAATAACACCAAAGAATGAAATTCCAGTTGTCGGAATAATCTGTTACAATGGAGTAGGTTAATCAAAGTTAAATCATCTGTAAAATGGGTGGCTTTTGTTAAGCTGAAGGAAGGAGCCTTCAGAGCAAGTTTTCTCATCTGTATGTCACATTACACTTAGGAGACATTTAAGCTAAGAATAAGTCACAAAATACACTTTTTGAATTATTTTAAGATGTTACAACACATTTAACAGGTAATATGTAACATCCTAGGAAATCCTCACTAAACACTGATACTTCTAAATCTATCACTTATCATGATTAATTCTCATAATGAAGTGAAAAACAAGTCCCATCATTATTGCATTAATGTTATTTAGAAAATATGTTTGTTGCCTATAAGTGTATTATGTAGTTTCATTATATTGGTGTGCTGTATTTTAGGACAGTTTAATGTCCTATGGAATATTACTAATTTACAAAGTAGCCTGATTATTTGTGGTACCAAGGAAGTTGCCACCAAGTTCTAAAAATCAGAAAATCTGTTGCATATAATGATGATTTAATTTTCAAAAATTCAACTTGTGAATAACTTCACAAAATCTTTCATAAAATGAGATTAGAGGGAAATGCTTTAATCATTAGTTTTAAAATATAAGTTAGATATGAACAGTTTTCCTTTAATATTTTCAAAATAATCCTTTCTTTTCTAGATCAAAATCATTTTGAATCACTTCATTTCAATCCAGTTGCCCATAATTCCATCTACTTATACCTTACTCTTTAAAATCAATATTAAGAGAATCTTATATTGGGACAAAGCTTCACGAATGGATCAATGGAATCCATTCTTTCTATATTTTTAAATATCTAGAATGATATGCAAGATCTCTTGGATTTCCTTAACAATTCAGATCCTCAACAAGGGAAAATATATAGCAGTCTTTTAAATTAGGAAATATTTTGAATATAGATCTAATGCGAACCTGGGGGGGAAAAAGAAGTAAAATTTCAGTTATACCATTTACTTTAACACAATTTGTTTCTCTACATGGTCTTTTTTATACAAAATTCAAATTTATCTAGGCAGTACTGGCGTCACTGACATAGATCCAGATATCTGTGATCTCATAAATACTTTGATGCCATAATTTCAGATATACTGATTAAAAGTCTTTAAGATTACGAACAAATGCTTTAATTTTCAATTATATTTATATTCTTACAAATTCTGTTAAAACTCATTTATTATCTTATTTATTCCAGAATTTTTAAAAACTCCATTTTGGACAAGGGTAATACTAACCAGGGGGCCCACAAATTTAGTCTACCTGGGAAGCATGAATTATAGACAGATGTTAAGATCACGCAATAAAAAATTTAGAGCTATTTACATATAATACTTCTCTATACATTATAAATACCAATCGACATGTTCTTAGGGAAAAATATCTGGCTACTAAACCAATACCAAAAGTAACTGTAAAACTCCACACAGGTAAATAACTGGAATAGTATAAGAATTGCATTTCACTGGAAATCAAAAGCCATGTTCTGGTTATAGCCCTATAGTCATCCACACTGTGACCACAGGCTCATCAATTAACTTCTTCAGGCCTCCGTTTCCTCAGGTGTAAATAAACTGACTATATTAGATAACATAGGATTTCTTCCTCTTTAAAAATCTATCTAAAAAAAATTTGTTAAAAAAATAAAAATAAAAATCTATCTAAAAATAGCAACAACAAAAATCCATACTGAAAAGGTAGATAAAAAATAATGCTATTTTCAAAAGAGTTAAAGACTTTTAAAAGCTAAGGGAAGAAAGTAACTTTTCCAGAGTGTATTTGTGGGCACCACGAGAAGCTTTTTACCTGCAGAGAGCGAAATTGACTAAGGTCACATGTTCCTAGTCAATTTCATTCACAGTAGGTGCTTTAAAACAGCAAAGCACCTCAGTTCAGAAACAGCACTACCAACTTACAGAGTAAACTTGAAAGCAAGAAGATGGCTAGAATGGTGAAAAAGAAAAACAAGGCAGAATAAAAACCACTGTTTTTTAAAAGAATAGATTCAGCCATTTAAAAAAATTGGTAGAAAGATAAAGAGTTAAGCCTAAGACCAATTTTTATCTTCAATTTAGTAACTCATATTACTCCTGCACTGATTACGGTGCCTACCCAAGTTTAATTTACTGTCTGCTACAAATTGTAATTTCAGCAATTTTGTCTCATGGTGAGTTTTGGAATTTGTTACATAATTCTTAAATGGAAACCAAGCAGGCTAAGTTTGAGAACCACTGTATTAAAGCAAAGAATAAGTACAAGTACAGTTAAGCACAAAATGTTTTCATTATAAAACCTTAATTTCAGGTTTTTCTTTCCCTCTTTCTAAAACTTCCACAAATTGGGAAAAGAAACTTAATGGTAAGAGCCCTAGACACGAAAATAATTATAATAATATAGAAAGGAAATGATCTCATTTTTATAAATAGCTCCAAAGGCTAAGGATAGCCCCATGGTATCAGAATAAATTTCTCATTCTCCTTCACTTATATAATTCAACCTGAAACTAAAAAAAAAAAAAAAAAAAAAAAAAAAAAAAAAAGGAAGGATGGCCTAGTGCCTTCATATATAGAGTATACTCAATAAAATTATAGAATCATGAATACTTGTTAGGTTGCAAATGAATAAACATGGACCTTTAAAAAATTAATATCTAAGTCTAGTCCACATAGGAAAAGCTTAAAGGTAGTGGTGCTGATTCAGACATACTCATTAGAAACTGGACTGAGATCACTTATCTTGTCACTTTCATCTCCGATCAGTAAAGATAAGAAAAATTATATTTAGGACTATGAAAGATCAAAGCTGTTTATTCATTACTCTTAGACAATTACTACAAAATATTATCCTGATGCAGATAAACCAATAAATAAGTTAATTAAACCATGCTATCCTTTAATAAAGTGTTTTTCAAACTACAGGTCTAACTAAACCAATAAATTTAGCACATTATGGTCATTTATCATTTAAAAAATGAAATACAACAAGAGAAGGGGAGGTGCTGTTTAATAAAACCTTTGTTGTTTTATATATCTGTATCCATGCCTGTACTGTATTACACTGTAAATTGAATTTTTTTATCATAGGTCAGTACCAGAAAAGCATGAAAATGCTGCCTCAGTGGCAGCATGAAAGAGAAAGCTCACCTTAAAATCAGACTTGGTTTAGAATCTTAGCTACTAGTTATGTGACCCTTGATAAACTGTTTCAGTTTTACCTTCTTCATGTGTAAATAGAAACTATACTTAACTCTTACAGTTTTGGTGAGAGGATTAGAGATACTGTAAAGTATCTTCACACTGTACCTGATGTGAGCACTCTTTGTGGTTAAAATTTTCAGCTAGTAATTTAAACAAAGTTTGAACTTACAAACGAGCAGCTAAAATAATATATTTGAAAGATGTTAACAGGTTCAATTTTGTTCAAAGCATTCAGAGGGATACATAGAACACAAAATAACAACACATTTGTATCTACACAGTATGTCACCATGGAACTCAAGAAGGCTTTAAGGAGAATCTATAATGGTTTCATTTATGAATCTAAGAACAAATAAAGACTAGAATATGATACAGTCATATTAAAACAAAGAACAGAGACTAATCGTACTTTTTCACCCAATTTCATCAATAATTATACTGTAGCATTAACACTTGAAAATAACCTATTTCCCAGTAGTTACTTACAGAGTAAATGCATGAAAATAAATAATGCAAGTAAGCAAAATCATTCTCCTGAGTAGATAAAAGCAATTAATTCCTTTGCCAAATAGTATGTTCTTACTACATGCCAGGCACTATCCAACAAGGCATTACAGCAATGAAGAAGAAACACTCTGTACACTCAGAAAATCTGGCAAAGAAGCTAAAGTTTGGTGATGCTAAAAGCATTGCCCCAAATAATTTAAAACTGAAAAGAATACAGTTTATCTTGTGCTTCTGGATCATCAGCTTATCTAACAAATCATGATCTTTCAAATTTTTAAATACTTACAAAACAAAAATAGGAAAAATAATTTTTTAAAAATGCCCATCTTATATAGCTATACACTCAAATTAGTTCAATGGCAATAAGTTACATGTTAACTTTTAAAAATTGACACACATCTCAAAATAAGCAATTAAAAATGCAAATTTCAAACAGGATTTAAAATCGTGTGTGTGTGTATATGTATGTGTGTGTGTATATACATACAGAATTTTTGAAAAAAATACATCCTAGAAAACTGGAAACAAAATATTAACAGTGGTTATTACACAATGGAATCATGACATTTCCTCTTTATATCCTTTCCGTATTCTTTAATTAAAGTATAATTGTCACAAATATCCTATTAGTTTCACGTATACATCACAGCGATTTGGTATTTTTTATACACAACAAAATGACCCTAACAATATGTCTAGTTATCATCTGTCACCATATAAAGTTATTATAATATTACTGAATATATTCCCTCTACTGTACATTATAACCCCATGACTTATTTATTTTATAACTAGAAGTCTGTACCTCTTAATCCCCCTTAGCTATTTCACCCACCCTCAATATCTGCCCCCCTCTGGTAACAACCAACAATTTCTTTCCTGTATCTATGAATCTTGTTTCTGTTCTGCTTGGTTTTTTGGTTGTTTTTTTAGACTGCACATACTGGTGAAAACATACAGTATTTGTCTTTCTCTGTCTGAATTATTTCACTTAGCATAACACCCTCTAGATCCATCCATGTTGTCACACACAGCAATATTTTATTCTTTTTATGGCTGAGTAACATTCCATCTCCTTTACCCATTCATCTATCGATGAACACTTAGACTGCTTCCATTATCTTCGACTATTGGAAATAATCCTGCAATGAACAGAGGAGTGCATATGTATCCTTGTTTTCTTCAGATAAATACCCAGAAGTGGAATTGCTGGATTGTATGGTGATTACATTTTTAATTCTTTGAGGAAACTCCATACTCTTTTCTAGAGTGGCTGCACCAATTTACATTCCCATCAACAGTGTACAAGGGTTCCCTTTTCTCTACATCATCACCAACTCTTGTTATTTTTTGTCTTTTTGATATACCCAATCTGACAGGTATGAAGTAGTATCTCATTGTAGTTTTGATTTGCATTTCCCTGATGATTAATGATGTTGAGCATCTTTTCATGTGTCTACTGTAAGTCTTTGGAAAGATGTCTATTCAAAGTCCTCTGTCTATTTTTTAATTGTTTTTTTATATTGTCTAAGTTCTTTATATATTTTGGATATTAACCCCTTCTCAGGTGTATGATTTGCCAAGTTCTTCTCCCATTCAACAGGTTGCCTTTTAGTTTGGTTGATGGTTTTGCAGAAGCTTTTTAGTTTAATGTAATCCCATTTGTCTATTTTAGCCTTTGTGCCCTTGCCTGAGGAAACTGGTCTAAAAAAATATGTATGGCTAAGACCGATGTCAAAGAGCTTAACTGCTTATATTTTCTTCCGGGAGTTTTATGGTTTCAGGTCTTACATTGAAATCCTTAATCCATTTTGAATTTATTCTTGTATATGACGGAAGATAGCAGCCTAGTTTCATTCTATTTTCTAAATTCTCCATGATATACTACTCTAATAATTAGAAAAAAATTATTTAAAAAAAGGAATTCTTCACTTAAACTGAATATATTATGATAGGCATTACCCACAATAGCTTCAGAATGCTTTACATTTCAAACAATACAAAATGTATTTCCTAAGTATGATGGAATAACTAAAAATAAATCTCCAAATTATTAGATGAAGAAAACCAGCCTAATATACTTTTTAAATGAGTCATTTTGTCCTCATTTTAGCTATTTTGCTCGCTTTTTTGAGTTAACATACATAATAATGTAGCTTCAGAAAGACAGAGATTAAAATACTTGAATATACTAATATTATTTTCCAGAAATTATGAATCCTGCAGTATTAGTATTCTCCATACTGTTAGTTCAACACTTCATCTTTCCTTTTTTCTTTAAGTTGCTCATGTCTCACGATTACCATTAGTGGCTTATTTTCTAGGAAGATGAGGATCTTCCTCCTGTGAAAGCTATTTTACCAATCTAGGAATGAAAAAAAATGTATCCACAGAAATGAACATTCACATGATCAAGTAAAAAAAAAAAAAAGACCTGGATAAAAATGTTACCCTGATATACTCAAATTTTTGGAAGTGTAATTGTATGTATGATAATGTCAACTCTTTTGGGGGAACAAGATAAAAGTGAACAGAAAAGTTTAAGGTATTTATCTCACTTCCTTCCTTAGTGGGCAGGGAAAGGAGAGTTGTTAAAAAGTACATAGACTGTTATAGGTATAATCCTAATTTCTTTTGAGGTATATATGAACATGAAAATCTAAAGATTTTCTTCGGTAACAGTTAAAGGTTTCAAGGATTTTTTTTAAGGCGGGGGGAAGGGACAGAGAGAGAGGGAGAGAATCTTAACCAGACTCCATGCTGGGACATGGGGCTTGATAGCGCAACCCTGAGATCATGACTTGAGCCAAAATCAAGAGTTGGATGCTTTCATCGGAATCCGGGGATGTACTGTATGGTGACTAACATAATATAATTTAAAAAAAATCATTAAAAAAAAAAAAAGAGTTGGATGCTTAGCCAAATGAGCCACCCAGGTGCTCCAATGATGTTTTTCTCCTTTTTGCTTACCTATATTTTTCTGGGCTTTCTTAAGTGAATATTACTTTTGATTGTCCTTAAAGGAGAAACATGGTAATGAAACTAAAATTTTAAAAATTAACTGAAATATTTGATACACAAAATTTTAATGTTTGATATTCCATAATTAAACAGGAATAAATTTTCCTGGCCAAAGAGAAAAAACGCTCCTTATGCACAGACTGCTAAAAGGAAAAAATTATTATTGGACCACAATCCAAAATATCAATAACTCTAAAATCCATAACTCATTTGGTGGTAAACCCTGATATGACCAGAGGTAAAGCTATTTATAATCATTATTTATCTTACTTAGTTTGAATATTCATATCTTCTGCTGCCACAAATATTAATGCCTAAGATGCTGCTGGAATGTTTACTTACAGTACATATACTTTACTAGTAACTTTTCTAAAATCCAACAAATTCTGAATTCAAATACATATGTGGCTTCAAAGGTTCAGGTAAGAAACTGTGGACCTGTATTAGGGATATTACGTCAATCTCTTCTATGTGTGACATAAATTTATTAGCCTAACTGGAAAAAACAAGAACACACTAACTTTATGCTTGAATCATCATCTGATGAGATTTTAAAAATCAGTCCCCAATGTAAAAATGATAACTCCTTCTGGTTTAAGAATCAAAAGACTCCTGGGGCACCTGGGTGGCTTAGTTGGTTAAGTGGCCAGCTCTTGATTTCAGCTCAGGTTATGATCTCAGGGTCCTCGGATCCAGCCTTGCATCAGGCTCTATGCTCAGAAAGGAAACTGCTTGAGGATTCTCTCTCCCCCTTGCCCTCTGCCCCTCCTGCTCTCTCTCCCTCTCAAATAAATAAATCTTAAAAAAAAAATCAAAAGACTTGACATTCAATATAATGTCTGTGTATACATCTATTACAGATGAAAGGCTGCTCATGAAATCAACATAATAGAGCCCTTAGATCATAAAAGCAGAAGTTTAAGAATTAGGTCTAGATTTGTTCATTAATATGGATAACAATGACAGCATTCAGAATATCATATGCTCTACGAAAATAATTTACCCCATGGTTTCATTTACTGTGTGATACGCTCTTTTAGAGAAGGATTATGCTCAGTGACAGAGAAATAGAACATTCCTAAGCTTTTCCAATTCTAAAGCATCACATATCAATGATAAAACGAAAATTAAAAACTTAAGTTTATGTCAACAAAATTAAAAACCATACATACAGTTTATACTTTTATTAACTTCTAAAAGAAAAAGGTTTAAACCTCTAGAAACAAATACATCAATACAAAAACCTTAAAGCATTAGTTTTATGTTTCCCTAAGAAAATATGCCAAAAAAAAAAAAAGGACCAAAAAAGAAAGAATCTATTTATTCAATATGGGAATTTAATGATCATCATATTAAGGACAGATATTTACCTTCTTTGGGTTGAGCCATAACTGGAGTCTGAGTTTCCTTTGTATATGTGACGATTTCTCGAGGAGGAAAGTCAACTTGTGTAATTTTAGCCATTCCAAGTTTAATAGGTCCTCGTCTAAATAAAGTGAAGACAAATGTTTTTAAATATAACAAATGAAACATTTTAACTACATCAAACCGTGTTATTTTGGAAAATTAAGAATTAAACATTGTGTAGCCAACACTGTAATTTAAATTCCTGTTTTATTCAAGAAATTTTAGATGAACAATGAATTGGCTTTATTTTAACAAAAGAATTTAGAAGGTAGCAAAAACAAAAGATATTTCTGAATCACTCAAGATGTTTGTTTTTCACGTTAAAAAGGCAAATAATTTAGTTTCTTAGAGCAAATGTGTGGGTATAATAGAGGAAGAGGAAAGGAATTTCAGAGTGGACTACTAAATATGGTTGGTTATGAGAGCTGTTCTTAGAAGGGATATGATTCCAGACTTTTTTGAAGAGGCAGATATATGGATCTCAGACCACGTTTAGTTTCCTTCACCATTAGGAGACTTAAGCTTTAAGAATAAAAAACAAGTTTCTGTTGAAAACCTTTTTTCTACTTATATTTCGCAGAAATTGAGAATCATACAGTCAATTTAGATTTTAATATTAAATATCTAAACTTTTAAATCTCTAATCTCTGCATGGTCAGTACTGTCCTTGATTCACATATGGACGAACTACAATGCAGATATTCTACACTTGAATTAAAGCAACAGATACTTTAAATACAATAAAACTATTAAAGTCACTTCTGTTTTAAATAGACAGAAAACATTCTTTTTTTGACAAACAGAAGAGAATTGTAGCTGAGGAAAATGGATCAGAAGAAAAATATCTTTTATTAGATATATAGAGGATCTTTTCTTGATTTACTGTCTAAATGCTAAATCAAATAATACAGTATGCTTACAAGCTCCCAAAGAAGTTCTCAATTATAAGACTGTCTTAAAAGGATATCTAATAAAAGCATTCCTGTAACTTCAGAATATCAAGTAGGATATCTGAAATATATACACATATGTAATAATAACTATTTTCTTATAATAAAACATTTTCAAAATTCTAAATACAAAAAAGTATAATAAAATTAGTATATTAAATGGGTTAGTTTTCTCTAAGGTCCCAAATGTGGGCTATAATAAATTTTTAATGTGTTTTCCACTTTAGGAATATCTTAGCTTGAAAGAGGAAAAAAAGTATATAATCAAAGAATTAAATAGGAAAACTTATGCAGATTTGAAGAAATCTCGTGTTCTAAGAATAAAGTTTGAAATAAGAAACATTGTATTCTGAACTTTAAGATGTAAACTACTTGAAAAGTAAATCATTCACGTATCTGGAAAAAAATGGCCAAGCCAAGAACATTAGGAACAAGTTACTAACTGCTGCATATAGGGTCTAATTAGACAAAAATCACATTAGAGCAAACAAACAAAATACTCTTAAGATTTAGGGGTAGAAGGGTAGGATGGTAATACCTCACTTATCCAAAGCCACTTTTCCTGAGAATAAAGAAGCAACTGGGGGAGGGGGTCCTCAGGGCAGCCAACAGAGAAGCTTCCAGTTAATGTACAAGAAGCTCAGAAGCTCATATACTTTTCTTATATGCCCTAATTCAAGGCTTTATTTACTCTTACTTTAGACATAATTCCAAAAGGTGTTGGTCACGTGTTTCAGAAGGTGAAAATTATCAAATTACTATCTGAGTAAGGCACAATAGCAGCAATAAACATAACTTGCATTAGAGACTAGAATAAATAAATGAGTGAATAAATGAATTAAAAAATAAATCAGTAACAATCTGGGGCCATAGTGTAGATGACCAACAGTTCTGTTCCTCTTAAAAACTTGGAAATCATCAGGAAATTTTAATACAAGAAAATAAATATTCATATCAAGTAACCCAGAAAAGGTTCAATTATATGTAGAATACACACCAGAAAAAGTCTGGGAAGTTTTTAATACAGCTTAGAAAAATTCACATTAAAAATATGGAAATAATCAAAGGACTTGGGACACTTAAATGGGTAGACTTAGGGTACCTAGAAAATCAGATACATAAAATATTTCTTTCACTAATGATAGAGGATAAATGAGGTGTCACAGTAAAATATTAACTCTTTTCCTAACTGTATAACGTACATTAGAAATTTAAATAAAATTAGGACAGTTTCACAAAGAATCAAATTAATTATAAAAGAGGGAAGGTAAAAAAATCCATTCAATACCCCAAATCGGAATCTGAGTGAAGCTGAAGAACTGATGGATCTGTATCCCAATGCAGCGTCCTAAATGGTTGTAGGACAACCATGAAGCATTAGCAAAAAAGGCCATAAGTTAGTCAAGCAAATACATTCTATGAATAGGTAAAACTAAAATACTGTTCACAAATAAAAACCACATGTTCTGGTTAGTATGAAAAAAACACCAGGTATCATCACTCAATGCTCTAGTGCACGCCATAAGCATAAGGTGGTTAAAGATGCAGAGATACAACCCAGAATAGTTAAAAGACAGTATTTTCAGATTACAGGAAACTAATATTGCCTAATAACGGACAAGAACAGCCAAAGCATCCAACAACCAAATAATATATTATTTCTGGATAACAAGCTAGGCTATAAAAATAGCTAAAATTTTAATTTTATTAATTAAAAAAGCATTAGTAAAACATCTTAGTTAACATATTATAATCTTGCCCAAAGCATTTATTAAATGTGTGCAGGAAATTGTCATATTGGTAAAGGAAATGAATCAACACATAAGCCTTTCGGTAAGAAAACCAAAGACTATTCCACTGGGATACAAAAAAGCTAAAGTTTCCAAAATGTGACCCCTATGTAATTTATGGGTTAAGCACTGCCTTGGGCTTACATGTCATCTGCCTCAGAAAACAACTAAAGATTTCTGTCTCTAGGAAAAAATAAATTTTCCCAGGAAAAATATTTTATGTTCAAAGGACTTACCTAAATTAACTAAACTTCTAGAGAGTACCAATTCTAAATAAATATTTGGTTGTGTTTTAGCCTTCTGGGTAAATAACTTACACAGGATCTTTTCCACTTAAGCCAAATCTTGTATTACTAGAACAAAAGGTACTTTATCACATGGGCATTCTTATAAGTTAGCAATACATAAGATAATTATATATAGTACTGTATGATACTCATAGCCCCTCTTAAAATGTTAAGCACAATATATTCAGTATTACCATATACATACTCACTTATATAAGTTATAGCAAACAACTAAAACAGCTACGCTATCTAAATACAACAAATGATTTCTGTATTTTACCTGTCTATACAACTTATCGATAAAAACACTCAGATGAACTGAACTAGAGAAATTCTTCTTATTAAAAATACAAGAAAGATTTGAGGATATAAACAGGATCGTGTATGTGCAAAGAAAAGGTCACTCTGATTACTTTGTACTAAGCAATGAACAGCAACAAACTTAGGCTTTGTTAAATCAGAAGGGGTTCTATTAGGTGCTATCCAGGGAATGTTCTGTCCCCGGCCTTTACATTGTATGAGAGGTATAGCTGTTATCGGTGACCTACAGCTCCTTGTTGAGGATGTCATTTACGTCTAAAATTAAGCAAAAACTTTACTAAAAATATAGCTAGTACTGAAAATACATTGCACAATACACAGAATTATGTTTATTAAAGGCATTAGCAGACATATAAAGTAAAATTCCAATATAATCCAAAAGCCTGAAAGATAAAATGATCAAGAATGGAAAAAGGAACAAGATACATGGATTACCCAATTGAGTAACTGTCCACTAAATTTTAGAGATAACAGAAGTGACTGAGAAAGAGACCTAGAAATTTAATGAAATTCAACTCTGAATCTGCACAGAGAGATATCACTTCTCATGGCCTTTTATATTTGTTCATAAATTACAACCAGGCGCAACAGAAATTTTTGGCATTTAGAAATAGTGATTCAGGTGTGTCTCGATACCATATTTGGTAATGTTTAATATATCTGTTCTTACTCCTGGAGTGTACTAATCTTGGACTGTCTTGCCCAGTTAACAGAGTTGAGTGTGTAGGTTCATACATCTCACACATCTTCATGGATTTTCCTGTGATATTTCTTCTTATTCTCTTCATTCTTTCATTACCAACATGCCTGTTCAATTCAAGTTCATTCTGTTTCATTCTCAGATCATAGCATTCTTTTCAAAAGCCATATATTTAGAAATGCTATTATTTCACTGCCAATAGCACCAATTAATCAACAAGATTATCTCCCTCCTATGGAATCTGGAGATGATGTAGAATTCATAGTTTTTACTCTTGTATGTATACATATATACATAAAAAAGAACCTACATAGCCCTCTTGAAAATTAATGATTAAAGCCAAGTCTGTGCTCTCAAAGGAGACAATGTATATAGTAAGATTAAAAAGATATTAGGTCATCTCATTCAAAAAGAGGAATTTTTTTTGCTCTCCTGTTAAATTGAGAAGAAACTAAATTTTATATTCATTCTCTAATAAGAACAAATACCCCTAAAGATATTTAAATACCTGTTTTCTTGTTTTATAACTTATCATTAAAAATCTATACTTTAAACTTAAGCAAACACAAGTTAGCACACTATGCTTGGAACTTTTCAGTACAGTGAATAATATCTTTAAATTAATGATGTACTCACTAGAATGTAAGTTCCATGAAGGCAAGGACCACAGATATTTTATTTTCTGTGGTAATCTATATAGTATTTAACATTAAACTGGCAATTTGATGAATACGTGTACTATATACAAATAAATATTTTTCTGAACAGCATTTACTCCCTGTGCCAATTCACAATATTCCAAAGAGTCACTAATAAACTCTAGGTTTCCCAATGAAACTCAAAAGGATATGTTCTAATTCACATTACTTTAAAAAACCAGGCAGATGGGAGCACCTGGATGGCTGAGTTGGTTGGGCGTCCAACTATTGGTTTCGGCTCAGGTCATGATATCAGGGGTCATGGGATTAAGCCTCATGTCAGGGCTCTGTACTTAGCGGGGAGTCTGCTTCAGTTTCTCTCCCTCTGACCCTCCCCCCACTCGCACTCCCTCTCTCTCTCTCAAATAAATAAATCTTTAAAAAAAAAAAGAACAAAATCAAGTAGATGTTAATTTTGAAAGCAAACTTGCTGGCGCAACATTTAAAATAATCTTTCTACTATTCAAAATCAAGAACATAGAGTTCAAAATGAACATGGTATAATATCTACATAAAAATAATTTATAATACAAATAAATTTAATAAATATAATAATTCTTCGTTTGGGTAAATATTTGTAGTATGGTAAAGCTGTAGAAAGGAAAAAAAAGCCGTCTCTTGAAAACACCACTTGCTTATTAGCAGAAGAATATTAACATAATTGTACAAAAATACAGAAGTAGGAAGTATGAAACAAATTTAGTCTTAAAAATGAGTTTAGACTAAATAAATTTAGCCTTTAATTTAATAATATATACTATTTTATAAGGTACTATTATTTCTAAAAAAAGTTTTGATTGTTCTTAAATGATGGTTTTATTATTTACTTCCGATGACAATATAGCTTAGATTTGCAATTTTGCTTCTATTTACAAAACAGTTTTGGAAGACACATCTCAAATCCAAACTGGTGAGACTTTTTGTCTTCTAATTGTTAACGATAACCTGATTATTCAGGAATTGATTAAAATATCGAGTTTATTATGTAGCTCCCTTGCTTCTTTTTTACTGCCTTTTAGATTCTCATTACTCATTTCTAACTTCAATCAGAGGAACTCAGGCACAAAGAAGATGAAACTTCTCAAGTTTATTTCTTATTAGGAGGTATGTTAAGTCATTTTTCTGAGGAGGACATTTAACTTCCTGCCCAAAATAAGGATTCCAAATAAAAATTTTAACTATGTTTAATCTCATTTCAGCTAACACAAGGAGTCAAAAAGTATGATGCTGTTTTTAAAAGACTTGCTGTTATTGTGTGTGTGTGTGTGTGTGTGTGTGTGCGCGACAAAGAGGAGTAAGTAAAAATACTTTCCCCAATACAATCTTTGGAGAGAAGCTGAAATCTTACTGAACTTTTGGAAAGCAAGTCCCAGGGCAGGTTCCTAAAATAAATATGAAATACAGTTTCACAAGGAAGATAGGAGTACGGGAAAACTTGGGCAGAAAAAAAAATTTTTTAAGTGAGGTATAATTGACATATAACACTATATTACTTTCAGGTGTACACAATAATGATTTGATATTTGTATATATTGTGAAATGATCACAATTCTAGTTAATATGTGTCAGCATACACAGTTACAAATTTTTTCTTGTGATAAGAACTTTTAAGATCTACTCTTCAGCAATCTTCAAATATGCAATACAGTATTATTAACTGTAGTCACCATGCTGTACATTACATCCCCATGACATATTTAAGTCTGTACCTTTTGAAACTCTCCACCCATATTGCCCATTCCCTATCCCCCACCTCTGGCAACCACCGATCTGTTCTCTCTATCTATGATCTTGGATTTCTTTGGACTTTGGGGGTAAGGTTTTTTTTGGTGTTGTTTTGTTTTTTAGATTCCACACATAGGTGACCTAATTCAGTATTTGCCTTTCTCTGATTTCATTTAGCATAATGCCCTCAAGACAGTAAACACTCCTGCTTCCTCAGCAGTTATCTATATTTGATATTTTATGCACTGTTATTTTCTATCTTAATTAGAACTAGAGACTCAATAGAACACAACTGAAGTGTTTAACTGAATTGTTTAGATTTTCAATTACTGAATAGACAATTAAGCACAACAGAGGTTTTACATTATTTATAAACTATGCTATATTTATATTATTTTATTTATATTATTTTATACTATCATACACTATTTACACTGTTTATATTATATCATACAAACAAAACATTTACACAACCACTGAACTATGCTTAAGCAGAAAAAATTAAGTGAATTAACGTCTCTATTTTAATATAAAATAATTAGTGTAAAATGAGTTAACTATTCAGTCTAAATTAATCAAGAATGACAGTTAAAATACTATTAAAAATTTCCCCCAATTTAAAACAAACAATTTCTATGCCATTTAGATTTCAAAATGTTAGTTTTAACATAACTATTTAGAGTCCCTCTAAAGCATTAATAGTACGTGGGCACTAAATGCATTCTATCATTAAACTATTAAAAGAAATTTACTGTACCTAGATCCCACTGCACCATCTCCAGAGTCTTGGCTTCCAGCTTCACTTGGTGTGCTCACAGATTTGGAGGATGGAGACATAGGAGGAGGGACTAAATAGTGAAATAGACAGGTATCCGCTGTTACTACACGGAGAGGTTGCTCAGCTTATGACGTTTCAAAAGTAATTTAACATGAAGTAATTAACAAAAAAGAAAAAAATGGCAAACCAAAAAACAAAAATACATGAATGAAAATGAACAGTAGAAAGAAGAGGAGAAAGACAAAGTTAACAATGCATGCTGACGACTCATGCAATTTCTCTGGCAAAATGCATTGGGTTTTATATTAAAAATAAAAGCAAGATTATGAAAGGATGCATCTTCATCCCAGCCAACACCAAATGTGGGCACTAATTTTCAAAGGAGAGCATTCCTCCCCCCTTTCTAACTTCTCTCTTTTAAGATCACCAGATTATAAATATTACTTGTAATTGTTGTCAAAATCAAAACTCTGAAATACTCTTCAAAAGTCATTTACGCTTGGTTTTCTGAGATTTATTTTAAAATGTTAATTTTTATCTAACAATTTTTATTTCAGAAATTAATGCCTTAAGTGATTTCATTTTCCCTTTACCAAGAAAAGGGGCCAATTTAGAGAAAATGACCACAGCTAAAGGAATGGCTCCTTTAAAATGTCCATTAGTTTCCAGCAATTTGGGTGAAAAATGCAAACAGGCCATAAAACAGCATGCCTTCTAGACATGATGCATAACATAAAGTGATGCATGCAACTTAAACAAGGCAAGACTTATGATAACTTCCTTACCCCAGTATTCAGAAAAAACTGAAGTGTACAGACAAAGATACAGACACCCAAAATATTCTTAATCCCTTCTTATAGAAAAATACACATTTTTCATAGTATATAAAACAAACAGCAAATGCTTTCCCCTAAATCATCACTCTTAACATTATATACCAACAGTTAAACGTGCACATCTCATGCTATTACATTTGTAAAACATTTTGATTACCATTGCAGGAAGTATAGGAGGATCATCACTGCCATCTTCTGGTTAAATATTACCAAAAATGCCCCCAATCCCGAGTATCTTTTTAAAATAATTTTTCAGTATATAATATTAAGTGACTAACACGTTTTATGTAGAGCTGCAAGCCTTTCTTTCAATAGTCTACTGAAAAGAATGTAAGTTCCTAATTATAAAGGAACTAATCTGAAGAACTATGTATTTAATTAAAAATCTATGTTTTGGGGATAGTCACATTCATTTTTGAACCTTTAAAATTATATTTAAATGTTCATACATGATACCAAAAAAAGGTGGCTTTGCTAATCTAACAAAATGTACAAGTATAGTATGATGAATTACATTTTGGGGGGGGGGGTAATGTAAACTCTACACTCAATGTGAGGTGTGAACGCAGGACTCCAAGATCAAGAGTCACATGCTCTACTGACTGAGCTAGCCAGGTGCCCCTATGATGAATTACATCTCAAACACAGGTACAAAACTAATCATCCTTATTTTTCCAATGGCAAATTCTATTGGTAACCAATAGTAAGATTAGAAGAAAAAAAAAATCATAGCTAGAATGTTTCCTGAGATATAGTGACTGATTCTTGCTTAAATTCCAAAGGACTATAAAAACATAATTGAATGTTTCTAATTTTGTGACTACCTCTCTCACAAACAATGATAAAACCAGATCACCTTCACATAGTTTACAGGTGGATGGCACTGTGCTAGGTGCTGCGTGTATAACTCAGAGTAGCTAAACATGATTTGTATCTAAAAAAAAGAACATTAATGTCCCCTAACTTCATTTAGGCTATATTCCTCATCTTTTTGTCTTTTCTCAATGTGAGGCTTTCCCTAGTCTAAGTCCCAACTGATACAGGAATAAATAGTATCTTACTTGGTTAAAACTACATTATAAAAAAATGTTACCTCAAATTCTTTATGGAAACAAATTAAACAGTAATTATATGTACATATATGCACTAACCTAGCCAATAAAAGCGTCAGCAATAAAAGTTTCCAAGATAAAAAATAAATTACAGGGGTGTTGCTACCAAATTATCATAGTTTATCAGCTAGAAGCAATATTAATCACCATGGCATCACATTTGTACTTCAAAAAAAATCTCCATCCCAGAACTGTATCATTTCTCACAAAAGATAGTTTTCAAGCCAGTTTATGGATAAGGACTCATTAAAAGACTCAAAGTTATTATCTGGCTCACCCATTTCATCTTGCAATAATACATAATGTATACTACAGAAGAGACAAACCTAGAAAAAGAAAATTACCATTATTGAAAAAGGAGTAATATTAACAGAAAAAAAGGGAATGGTAGTGTTGTTTGGTCACTACCATATTCCAACCTAATTAGTCTAGAAAAATCAAAGACTACAGTAATTGCACAATAAGGCAATGCCACGATACTCCCAGATTCAACAAACAACCCCCAAGAAAAAGAGCATACATTCAGGGAGGTTAAAAAAACCTGTGAACTCATAGCCCCTCTAATCTCAAAAAAGACTCAGTTTTAGAATTCATTTGTAAAGACGGTTTAAGAGTCCAATCAGCTTTGAAAATAACAAAAGTCATTACTAATTAGCTTTTGCCAAGTATCTGAGATACAATCTGCTTAATAAGAGCAGTGATTCAATCGCATCACTTTTACTCCAGTTACATATATAAAATAGCCTAAAACAAGGCTTTAAAAGGCACAAAATAAAAGATTTAACATTAACATATGTGAATATTTGAATGAATCTAAGATTTAGAGAAGTTTAGAGCAAAGATACTTATTTCCTTCTTTCAGAACCAGAGGAGAAATATGAAGTAAATTAAAAAACAAAACTACACCATTGCATTCATCGATCACATAAGTAATACTGAAAGACTGTGACTCTTTATCTAGAATAAAAACCCTATCATAAGGCCTTTCCCACCAGTTTAGATCTTGGCCTTCCAAGGATATAAAATCAACATTGCTGCCTTTTGGCCTGCAAAGAAACGCCTAGAATATTTTTAAACCAGAAAGCACCTAGGAATGCACCTAGATTAATGATTTGAATTAAGTTTGAATTGACCACTCAGAACTACACAAATGTCTCAGTGATGAAGGATAATGCACAGTCCAATTATTTTTCAAGTAGAAGAAAGCCTCTGGCAAGAAGGGGCTTTTGCCAGGAAGAAGAACCTAGAAAAGGTGAACAGCCAAGGAAAGTGACTGTAGGGAGTAGGAGCTGGTAGAGACAGTAAAATGGAAGGAGTGAGCTTCTGAGATAACCCCAAGTTGTAAGGCCTCCTCTAGCTAATCTAGGATACTTAATACACAAACATAGCCCACGCTACAATAATGCCCCCTTGTGGATACTCTTAGCCTGGAATAATAACATTTAAATAACTTTTTCATAACTTCTCCTTTTGTCCTGAAAGGTATTGCTTTAAACCTTAGCTCTCTTTAATATTAATTTCTCCCTTTCTATGGCCTCTTCTCCTGATAATGAAGTTTAAATATCCTCCACTAATCTCTAAATGCTTCGTTTCCTTTATTCTCTTCAATGTAATTTTGAGCATCAGATAAATTTTTTCAAAGAAATTAATAAAAATAAAATTCTGTGATGTTAAAATACTATAATGAACCATTTGTTAAAATTAGGCTAAACTTGAATAAATGACTTGGTACATGGGAAGCATTCATTCCATCTAAAAATCAGATTTACCAATTATAAGATAAATAAGTACTAGGTATATAACATACAACATGATGACTATAGTTAACATCGTTATATGATACATAAGAAAACTGTTCAAAGAATAGATTCTAAGAGTTGTCATCAGAAGAAGAAAAATTTTTTTTCTGCTTAGTGTATCTGTATGAGATGATGAATGTTAACTAAACCTACTGCGGTAATTATTTTACAATATATGTAAATCAAACCATCATACAAAATACCTTAAACTTATATAGTGATATATGCCAATTATTTCTCAAACTGGGAAAAAATGAGATTTAAGGTATGCAAAAGTTACAAGGAGTACGAGGGAAATAAATGAAGCAATACTTATTTTTGACTAGCAAAGTTCTTTTGTTTCTTCCTAGTAAAAGAAAATCCAGATAATAAACTATCATACTAATCGATGTTCTGTGCCTTACTGATACAGACTCAGGCTACAGAGTAATTGACAGTGTCTGCTTTCATCTCTTTACAAGATGGTTAAAACAGTAGTTATACATACAAAAGAGATTCACTTTATTTTTTTCAATCATCAATGCTTAAGAACTCCACGTTGGATATAACATGTCTTGACTGTTGTACCTAAAATTAACTTTCTTAAGACTGGCCACTTAAATTTAGTTAAAAAAAAAAAAAAGCCATGCTCCTTTTATGAAATGTTCAAATTTCAATTTCTACTATGCTTTTTTCTGACACTTAAACAATCAGATTTTGCTTTTGCTTTTATTTTTATTTTTTTAAAAGATTTTATTTATTTATTTGACAGAGAGAGAGAGAGAGACAGCCAGTGAGAGAGGAAACACAAGCAGGAGGATTGGGAGAGGAAGAAGCAGGCTCCCAGCGGAGGAGCCTGATGTGGGGCTCGATTCCAGGACTCCGGGATCACGCCCTGAGCCCAAGGCAGACGCTTAACAACTAAGCCACCCAGGCGCCCCAGTTTTGCTTTTAAAGCAGATGGCTTTCATTTGGTCTTATAAGGTAGAAAGACATACAACCTAATAATAATTGAACAACATTTAAGTGTCTAGTCTGCGCTGGACACCAGGGATAAAAATGTTATTTTCTCTGCTCTCAAGGATCTCTGACAAAAAGCAGTCAACTCACCAAATAAATAAGAATCTACCAATGATGAGAAGCTAAAAGGGATTTTATTAGCTATGTCTTTTTAAAAAAACATTCTTTTCAGAAAAAAAAGAAAAGAAAGAAGTCTGTTTTCGGAAAAGAAGAGACTGATGTTTTTAATAAATCCTCCTGAATATTCTAGCAGTATTTTTACACTCTATAATTTAAAAATATTTACTAAATGCATTCTGTAGTGAAAAGAAAAACAAGAATCCATCCTGCATCATGATATAAAATGTATTTTTTATTTTGGGTTACTGTCAAGAAAGTTTGGTAGACACTGCCTTCACCTGTATCCTGTATTCTTCAAGCCTAATTTCAAATCTATACTGGACAGATCTTTAGGAATCTGTCAGAGAATAGAAGAAGGTGAAAACCACACAACCCATTTAATATGGCTACTATAGCCATTATAGATATATAACCATTCTATCAATTATAATGGCCAGACAAGATATAATAAAAGGAAAAAAATTATAGGCATGATTCTCTTATGAATACAGATGAAGAACTCCTAAATAAAATATTTGCAAATGAATTCAGCAATGCATAAGAAAAAAATCATCTCATAACTAAGTTGTTTATTCCAGAATGTAAGCATGCTTTTACATTAGAAAAGCTATCATTATAAATCATCAAATTAATACATTAAAAGTGAAAAAAAATATGATCATCTCAAAATATGAAGAGACCTATGAATTTGTTGCAAATATTCTGGCAGTTTTAAAGAACGTCCAAATTCTTTGTGAATTCCAGTCAACAGAAAAATGTAGTAGAATTGATGACTCCCAAGAGTAAGTCATGAAAATAATAGCTTTTTCCTGGATGTCTTTATCTTTGAATTGTCACTCTGGAGAACCTGACATTCTGGAAGGATACTCCAGAAGTTCTGTGTAGTTGCCCATGTGGTTAGGAACTCAGGACTTCCACCACCAACAGCCAACACCAACTTGCCAGCTATGAGAGTGAGGCACCTTGAAAGAAAATCCTAGCAGCAGGCAAGCCTTCAGATGACTGCAGCTCTAACTGACATTTTGACTTCAATGCCAGGAGACACACTGAGCCACAACCAGTCAGCTAAGCCACTACCCAATTCCTAATAGGCAGAAACTATGAGAGATAATAAATATTTATTACTGTTTTAAAAAAATCAAACCAATACAAAAATAAATAGAATACTTAAACTATAACCTTAAAAAGAGACCTGAAATCGTGAATAACCTCTGCTCTCAACTACCCACTGGGAAAAAAAAAAGTTGTAATTCCAGGCAGTTTTACCGTTGAATTCTACCAAGTTTTAAAGGAACAGGTAACGTGTACCCTTTACAAGCTGTTCTACAAAATATCAAAAGAGAAAGCTGTCCAACTTATTTCAAAATCATAACCATTACGGCCAATGAACATGGACAGTACAAGAAAATTACATAGAATACAAAGCCACAGTAATTTAAACTATGGGTTAATTGTACAGAATCAAACAAATTAGATCAACAGTGAAAACAGAGTCCAGAAATGTCATGAATATATGGGAACGGATTGTATGACACAGCTGGCATCAGTATCAGTGAGGAAAAAGATGGACTATTTAATAACTAGTACTGAGAAAATTAGCTAACTATATGGAGAAAAACTAGATTGGATTCCTACGTCATACTGCATAATCCAAACATCTAAAGGTGAAGGCTAAAACTATAAAGTCTAACAGAAAAAATGTAGGAAAATATATATTGTGTCTTCAAAGAAAGGATTTCTTAAAAAAAAAAAAAAAAAGACCAAAAGCACAAAAAATGGGTTATAACTGGCACATCTATTATGAAAATGAAGGATTTAAACATATTAAAATGAAGAATTAGGTTGAATGAAAGATACTATAAACAGAGTTCACAGGTAATAGACTGGGAGAAGGTTTTTTTTAAAAGACTAAAACAAAGAAGTCCTCCCCTAAAATACACAAGGAACTCCTACAGCAAGATAAAGAACTCTAATAGTAAATAGGCTACCGATACGAATATGTAATTCACAGAAAAGAAAATGATAGTTATTTGAGAAATGGTCAACCTTGCTGTAAACAGGTAAATTTATATTAAAACATTTTGGTATACCACTTTATACCCACCAACTTGGCAAATATTGGAAAGTTGGATAAAATCAGGTGATGATGTGGATATGGTAAAATAGTTACTTTCTCATTCACTGGCATTGGGAGGGTAAACTTGCAGTCATCCTTGAGAGCGGTAGAATGTAGAATCTAGTAAATGTAAGTAAGTTTATACACAATAATACAGCAAGTCAATTTTTAGGCATACACCCCAGAGAAACTCTTCCACAGTTCTCAAAGGGAAAGTATATATTCTTTGCACTGTTGACTGTGATAGCAAAGAGATGGAAACAATCTAAGTGCCTATCACTTGGGGTACAGATAAGTAAAATATGCTCTATAATGGAATATTATGCATCAGTCAAAAATAAATAACTAGATCTATATTTAGCAACATGGGCAGGTCTCAAATGCTGCTTGACAAAAAGATACAAACAGAATGATACAAATAACACAATGTTGTTTATGTGTATAAAACGTACATGCACACGTATATATGAAACCTTAAAATATGTAAACACATGTAGGACAGATCAAAAGGACATATCTTAAAAATGCAAAAATGGGTACTTAATGCAATACTGGGAAGCGGAATGGAATTGGAAATGGAGAATGAGGGAGAAACACACACTCACACACACACACAGCCCTGAAGAATGGTCTGTCAAGACTCGATAAAGGCGGAGGGCCATGAACTGAGAAATATGAGCAAGTGAATTTAGTGAAACTGAAATCCTAAAAATAGAAAAGGAAAAAAAATTTCTACAGGAGTAAAAAAAGCCGACGACAGAAAAACTGATCAAAGACTATACAACTAACAAGCAACCTGGTTTAGTTACTATTTTATTAATAATACTGTTTTGATTCATTTACTTTTAAAACTGCAATATGAATGTAAACTTATTAAATAAAGACATATAAATATATTTCAATCTTCAAATTATACCATTAGGGAAAAGGCAAATGAGGTGAAAGAAATAACAATGAAGAGTGAGAGTAGCCATGAGAGTAACCAGCTTTTTCATCTTGAAGCCTTTTAGAAATACAGCTCTAGAAATAGTTATGTTGTAGCTCACAACAGGCAAACAGCAGTTACTATTTCTGTTATTTGTCCCCTGAACTAGATGGAATTAGCCGACAAACCAACCTTAAATGACGAAGGCCATGTCATTTAATGCTTTCTGACAAACTAAGCCTAAATGAAGAAAGGCCAAGCTTTTAATGCTTTCTGGCACGTAACTAGATTGTCCTCAGTACCTCTACTATTTCAGCTTTTTGGTTTAGTACTGTTATCAAAATGAATGACCTAAAAAAGGACAAGTCAAATTGCTGCCAAAACAGGCTACCAATATTATTTCCCTTATTAGCAATGAGAACAGAAGGCTATCGTTTCCCTCCACTCGTATACCTTTGAATACTAATATACTTTTAGAACTTTGATTCATTATACCTCTCTTTAACCTACAGAAAAAAATATAAAGATCAGGAATCAGTCATCTTTGAGCTAAATACGGCATGGCACAGAAAACTTGTTCCACAAATGTTGAAATAAATTACTGATTTAACAAGAAAAGTCAACTGGTTTTTCAGTGTATGTTAATAACTACACTTAATCTTGCAGCTCTCTTAAACAAAATAACCATGTATTGGCACATGTGAAAAAAATAATTCTGAATAAAGTATAAGACCAATCATTTTTAAGGGACACAAATAAGAAAAATATGCAAAATATATTAAAGTCAACACATTCATCTCAGATATGTCTGAGCTGAATAGCATCTATTCTTGGCTCTTATAAATGGATATATTTTTATCCTTACCAATGGGGGATTCTGGAGTTAGCCCCATGCTTTGAAGCAATGCTTCAGCTTCTCTTCTTTTTTTTTCAAGATCTGATTCTTCTTGCACAGGAGCAACTGCTTCCTTCTTCTGATCAGTCTATTTTTAAAGTTAAAAATTTAAATTTACATAGGATATGAAACATTTCTGCTTGCAAAAAAACTGTATTTTAAATTATGTACTAACACTGTTTACTCTGGGAGGGTGACTTAGTTTTGAACATACATTACACTCATTAAATGAAAACCATTCTCAACAGAGTTCGAGTAAGTAATCTCCAAATGATATGCAATCAAGGAGTTCCCACAAAAGTTTTTACCTAATAATTTCAAAAAGTACAGTCAATTTCTATTTATCTACAGTATGAAATTGCTACCCACAGTTAGGAACTGTGGAAACCTCCCCCAGTGGCACAAAAGCTTGGATATAAATATCACAACACTATAAAAAATTTAAATTATTTAACGGGTAACAAATTTTAAGTAAATGGACATGTTATTTGTTGAAAATAAGTACGAATACCTCAAACTTCTGTATGAAGTCTTCATTGTATTTATGCAATTTTATGTAGAGCATGTTTGTCAAAAATTCATCTGGAGAAAGGCTTTTATTTTTGTTTTTTTAATTATAGGTCTTATTTTTATGATAATAAAAACATGGTTGAATTTGGTAAAGTTAAAATTCACTTTCGCATAACACAAAACATTTATTATCAAAATTACTGCCAGCTTTTATTTCAGTCACTTAGAGTTTTAGCAAAATCTTCCCGGTAAACTAGATAAGCCTCAATAACCTCAGATCACCCAAAATATCTCAAATGAAATTTAAGCTTTCAAAGGAAAAGTTTTAGGGGCGTCTGAGTGGCGCAGTCGTTAAGCGTCTGCCTTCGGCTCAGGGCGTGATCCCGGTGTTCTGGGATCGAGCCCCACATCAGGCTCTTCCACTAGAAGCCTGCTTCTTCCTCTCCCACTCTCCCTGCTTGTGTTCCCTCTCTCACTGGCTGGCTGTCTCTGTCAAATAAATAAATAAAATCTTTAAAACAAAACAAAACAAAGGAAAAGTTTTAAATATATACCTCAGACGCCTATTTTGGCTAGACAACTATTATTCATACAATTATCTGCAGTGAATTTTGTCAATCATAATATTCTATGATACCATTTTAACTTAAAAAAGTCATCAGTGAATTTCATCAAAAGAGCCAAATAGGCTATATTATCAATTTGACACTTTACCTGTATATACAGCAATGTATTAGTAGACTCATTGTTTAATACTATTAAATTTTCTCCTGTAATGTTTTATAACTTTTAAATTAGCTATGAATCATGTAGTAGATATCTCTAGGCTATTTATGCCACTTATGGCCATCCTTAGGAAACAAAAATCAAATATGCTCTCAGCATCGAAGGGTTTAAGGCTATAGATACTACTTTGGAATGCCTCTGCCTATTGGACTCATGTTTCTATCAGTTAACTTTTTTTTTTTTTAAAGATTTTATTTATTTATTCGACAGAGATAGAGACAGCCAGCGAGAGAGGGAACACAAGCACAGGGAGTGGGAGAGGGAAGAAGCAGGCTCATAGCGGAGGAGCCTGATGTGGGGCTCGATCCCATAACTCCGGGATCACGCCCTGAGCCGAAGGCAGATGCTTAACCGCTGTGCCACCCAGGCGCCCCTATCAGTTAACTTTTAATCAAATGGCTAACTTAAACCTCCAACGTTCTTAGAATAATGTATCACAGAAAGGTTCAGGAATAAATTAGAAAACTCTTCAAAGGCCTTTACAGCATCATAGCAATGCTGTACATAAGTTGTACTTCAAATTTTTCTTATTTTTTTTTTCCCTTAAGAGATATCTAGAAGTCTTGGCTATTGGCTATCAAATAGAAACCTTGGTACTAATGTCACACTTAGGGCATAATTATCTTACACTGACCATTTAAAACATATCTGTGGTAAAAGTATACAAATCTGGGGCACCTGGGTGGCTCAGTCGATCCCGAGGTTCTGGGATCAAGCCCCGCATTGGGCTCCCTGCCCAGTGGGAAACTTGCTTTCCCCTCTCCTGCTTCCCCTCCTTGTGTTTGCTCTCTCACGCTCTCTGTCAAATAAATAAATAAAATCTTAAAAATAAAAAAAAGTATACAAATCCATCCAATAGTTGGGGAAAATGTACATATCAATACCGGAACAAGTAAAATTATCTCCAGCTCAGGATCAATGTATATTTGCCATACATGATAAAACGGTGATGTGAAAAATCAAAAGACATACCTATTAGGTCTATCTTTAAGGTAATATCAAACCTACTGCTTGGCAAAAATATTTCAAGGAAAATATTTCATGATGAAAAGACAACAAATTCCCCAATCAATTAAGTAATCTATTATATATTTCTTTTTTTCTATTATTTATTCTGACAAATTGTTAGCAGTGCAGACTAGCAAAACATTCAGATAAGTAAATTCAAATTCCAAACTAAGTTATGATATACATGCCCTGTTTTATGAGCTATTACAAGGCAGATGGCCCTTACTTTATATAATAAACATATGCGAGAGAAATATGTAAACTGAATTTTATAAACCAAATCCTCAAAATGCATCAATCTATATGAAATATTTTTATTCAGTAAAAAAAAATCATTTTAATTTATGAATTTTGTCATTTTCACATACCCCGTTTCTTTAGAGTAAAATCCACCTACAGTGCTGTATTTGCAGTCACAACTGCTGGATTTTTAACTATTCTGAAAGTATACATAAAGGTATAAGTATTTGATATTCAATTATTTTACATTGTTCACTTAAAAAATAAAACATACTTCCTTTTTCTTCCTTTCTTCTTCTTTTCTCTTCTTTTCCTCTCTGATTTGGGCCAACCGCTGCTTCTTTCGTTCCAACTCTGCCTTTAATTCACTTTTGTCCGACATGTTTGTGACCTTAAAAAACATATAATTATTTACAATCATTACGTTGGTAAAAGTAGCACTCTTTTAAAAAATTAATCTTCAAGAAGTGAATTATCTCGGGGCGCCTGGGTGGCACAGCGGTTAAACGTCTGCCTTCTTTAAAAAAAAATATGCGGTCAGACAAAATTCCCGTAAATGACGTGTAACTAGTAATATTCAGGACAAGCAAAACACAAAATTTACCATCAATAACTATCAAATATATTTAAAGTAAGTATACTTTTAGTCAAAGCCCAACAGCAAAGTCTGACCGGCTCATTCTCCCAGGCCGGAAGCTCCGTGACTGACAAGTTCACTTTGTCAAAACTACAAGAAAAAAGAAAGCCTCTGTCATTTTGTGCTACAGCCTCCACGTTCGGGTACTTTCCAACATACACGGTGAGGAGAAACGCCATCAACGCCATGTAGTAATGACTTTTATTTATAAAATGGAGCAACACGAAAAGGCGTCACTTTCAGGAGGGCGCGGTCCAGGATAGGGCGTCTGGGAGAGGGGGACCACTGGGCGCCGAGCAAGCCTCGAGGCTACGCGGGCCATCCTCCGCTGGGTCAAGACGGGAAGCAAGTGGTCTCGTCTCCCCCGGCCTTCCTGAGTCACCGCACCTGGCTCTCCCCGCCTCTCCTTCAGGAGCGGGGCCAGGCAGCGCGGTCAGCAAGAACTGCCAAATCGCCCTTTGAGCCCGGACGTGAGACACAACAAGCAGAAAAACCTTGAGGGAAGCACCGTCAACCCACCTGTCAGCTGGCGTGATGGGAAAGAGTCCGCCCGCCTGCGACGTCCGGGTAACGTCCCTCTCCTACACTCCCAACTCCCAAGAGTCGCCGCCACTAGCTCCACGGCTTCCCGAAGCACACAAAGAGGGATGGGCGGCGGCTACTACGGCAAAAGCTTAGGGACAAATAGCTTCACCAGAACGAGGTCGCTCCCAGAAAGGAGGGGTGGGGCCCGGATGCGTGAATAGCCACCCCTCCGTAATTTACCTTTCTGAAGTAGAAACCAAGAGACAGGACAAAGAACCCAGTCAGCCTAAGGGCCCGAAGTGTTTCCGCTTTGCCAAAAACTGGAAGAATACGCCTGATGTCCTCCGCTAGGTAAGCAACCACACCACCCTCGTGTTACAGATTCACACGACTAGAGAACTACAATCCCCAGCTACAAGGGAAACCTGCGTGTCACGAGCAATGCATTCTGGGAGTTATTTTTATTGGTAGTCGCAAAGTATGCTGGGACGCGTAGTGTTTTCTAGGCTTGCGGTTTCCCACTTCAAGGCCTTCTGTTTTCAGTGTTTCAAAGCGAAGCGTTGGTCAGGGCTCACAATGTTGTATGTGTTATAAAGATCTTTGACTCAACGTTGGCCGGATTTTAAGAAGGGTTATTGTCCAGTGGTGAACTTCTGTATTACCCTGCGCGTGAAGAACATTTTTTTAGGATACATACACCAGTGTTAGGAAAAAATGCCTTATAGAGGTTTCTTGCGGCATCTTAGGTAATAGCTAAAATATAAAACTAAAATTTGAAAATGTAGTGTAACCCATTCTGTCAGAAATGTGACCATTTGTCTTTAATTAGAAAAAGATTTTGAAGTCTTTACTAAATGTTTACTAGTATTCTTGTGCAGTTGTAAACTTGCTTAGCTGGAGTGTTAGAGTTATGAAAATTAGCAAGGTGTTGACCTGAGCTAAAGTCTAAGGTGGTCCAACCAACTGAGCCACTCAGGGACCCCAGCAATAAAGACTTCTAATTCCCATATTTGCTCCTAAGTTTCATCATGTACACATGGAGTATTCATTTGAGCCTTCAAATAAAATGATTACTGTTGGAATAAAAAGATAAATAGAAGTGTTTATCAGCATTGCAAATAATTCTTCATTACTTTGTTGCAGTGTGGTAGGTAACATTTTGGTTTTCTCTCAAGAATTTTTGAAAAGAGAATTTTACAGTATTGAAATCAATCATTTTATACTATTAAAACCAAGCAAGAATGGCTTCTACAGTTGTTAGGTTTTTTAATATACAAAAAAGGGGAAAAGTTATTGGAATATGAATTTACCAGAAATTTATGTGTGAATACACATTTCAAATTTTCTTATTTAAATAAAGCATTATTTGGAAACAATTAAAACTAACACCAAAGCAATGTCTTTCTTATATTATAGAGGGAACTTGCCCAAATCTAGGATTAACCTTTAGGATTCAAATTCTAAGTCCTTGGGCCTGTGCCTAGTCTTTTCCTTATCTTACCTTGCCTATATACAAGATAAAGATCTCAGAAATAAATTTGAGAAAGAAAATTCTCTCAATTTCAAGACTCTTCCCCATAACCTAAAACTTCTAGGAGCCCTATAACTGTACTACCTTTTTGTTTTCCTTCTTCTTTTGTAATATTTAGTTTTCATTTATTAATTTGAAAATTTGTTATTGATTGCCTACCATGTACCAGGAATGGTACTGGGTGCTGTATGTAAGAGCTAAAAATGCATATCTCTTTCAGGACACTCAGTTTGACTAAATATTACGATGAGATTCAGTAGGGAAGTGATGGAAACACTCTGGAAAAGACAATTTTCAGAAGGAAGTGATTCTAGAGCTCAATCTTTGATTTTGGAAGATTAAATAAAAGTTAACCAAACAAAAAAGATGCAGAAAGTTGCCTTAGGAAGAGGAAGGAATGTGACCAATGTACATAATATGAGAGCATGAACTACTGGAAAATCTGGAAGTAATTCAAAATGGTTGTAGGCTAGGACAAGAACTAGGGAATGAAGTTACAAGCAGGGGCAAAGTCACATATCCCATTTTAGAGTCCTGGAGATGATGTGAATCCACTGACAGATTTTTAAATAGGAGGATGGTATGAAAAGTTTAGCATATTAGACATTTGACCTTTCAAAGTGGTCTGAAGAAAGTCTGATATGATGGTATTTTTGGCCCTCAGACTCAATTCCTACCCTTCTTTGCCAATCTCTATGCCTCTGGGAAGTGACCTCGGCTTCTTTGATGACTCCCTTGTAGTTGGGTTTGACTAATGAGAGGCTTAAGCCGGGTTATCAGAAGGCAGATGGAAGGTGAAATTTGGCATCTCTACTTCTTCCCTCTGTTGATGTTATATCTCCAATAGTAGCTTCATTCTTTCCTGGTTACAGCTATTGCAAGTGGCCCCTCCTCCATGGCTCTACCTTTCACTGGGCTCTGGAAACTTTATTTTCTCCTTTTGTCTCCTTAGCATCCCCTCTGTAGCTAGTCTCCAAGTTCCTCATCAACTCTTACTTGCTCACTTACCTCTGTCAGCCCTTCTGTAACTGGTCCTTTCATCAGAGTATCTTTATTTGAACCCCTTGGGTGAACTCTGTTTCCTGCTGAGACCCTAACTGATACAGCTTGGTTGAAGGGATGGGAGATGGAGAGAAGAGGCAGGGTAGAGACTAAAAGCAGGGAATATAGTTGGAAGGCTTTTGGGTGGAACCAGAAACAACTTCTGTATGAGCCTATGCATTTGCAGCAGGAATTAAGAAAAATAGACTGGAAAAATGTTAAGACTGTGTTAGACTTTTAGAGCAATAAAGCAGGCTATGTACCCCAATTGACCTTCCTCCTAAAAATAACTAAAAATGCAGGATAAAATACCTTCCTTCTTGCTTCAATTAGATGGCAAGAAAGTAAAGAGTACTTAGGACAAGGAAGGTGGAATCTTCCTAAGGTTCCCTTAGGAACCTTAGGCATATGCCTAACTTGGTGAATTTCATAGCTCGTAGGCAGGAGACCACAGAGACAAAGTCCAAGGCCTACTCTAGACTGCTATTTCAAAAGGAAACCTCCCAATACATCCTTGATGTAAGAAATCCAGCCCCACTCCTGAAGAAATGCCTATCAACTTTGCCACTGATGGGATGGGAATGAGGAAGCAAATTTCTGAGAATGTGTAATCACAGGTGAGCCCTAATGGCTTTTCAGCCTGAAATTCCAGTACTTGAATGATTCATTAAGACATGGGTTGAAATTTTGGTTTAAAGTTAACCAGATTTACCATGTACTCAGGTGCCTGGGAGAAGAAAACATGAATCTTTTTGGAGGGGCTCCTCTTATTCCAAGCTTTGAAGAATTCAACACTTTGAAGGGTTCTACATAGATAAATTTCAAAGAAATATGAGCTCAAAAATCACAAAACACACAAAGAAAGAAGACACCAAAAGCAAGAGCCAACCACCCAAAACAACAGATACCAGAATAAGACCCACAAAGACTTCTGATATTAGAATATCAGACACAGGATATAAAATAAATATGGTTAACTATTGTAAAACATAAAAGATAAAACAACAGATTTTTAAAAGAACCAACTAGATCATCTGGAAATTAACAATAGGCTAAATGAAATAAAAGACTCAAGAGATGAGTTGAACATAGCTAAAAGAGAGCAGTTCTACCCTTACACCCAATCTTGGACCCTGTACTTTGGAGTCTGCTGGGCCTTCATCCAGCCCCAAGGAATCTGAATGGCTAAGGATATGACCAGTCAAATGAAAGCTATATGCCCCCTTACAGATCATACTTCTGACACCAGGGACCCTGAAATTTCCACCTCAAATAGTCCCAAGTCTGCTTCCGGTTCCTCATGCAGACCTCTTCTCCAGGTCTCTCCTCCTGAGGGTAGCCTGCACTCTCAGGGGGTGGCCAAGAAACGGCTCTCATGGGGCTATGATGGGACTTGGATTTGTAGGTTGGCTGCCTAAGTGTGTACATTCAATGGCCGTTGCAATATGGAATGGAGCTGAGGATAAAAAGAAAGGGGTTTGGAGTTAGCAGTTAGGAGTCAGCATTCCCTGTACCACCATATCATAGGGCAGAGCTCTAGGTATCCAAGAATTTTAAATTCAAACCTGGTTTTTCAAGATAGGAGGAGGGAATATATTTTATTTAACTTTTTGTTAGTTTGATTTCTAACTTTTAAATGTGTCTCTATAGTATGTGGCCTTTCATTTGTACTTTTTTCCAGGGTCTTAGAAATATTAGGGGTAGGTCAAGAAGAGAAAATGTTTGTATTGGAAGGCAGTACTAAAGAAATTATCCAGAATGCAGTACAGAGAGACAAAAAGATAATATGGAAGGAAGATTAGAAACATGGAGGATAGGAAGAGAAGGTTTAACAAGCATCTAATGAAGTTCTAGAAGGGAAGGGGAGACAGAAGAGAGTAGAGGCAATATCCAGAAAGGCACTTTTCCACAACTGGCAAAAATCACTAATCCACAGATTGAAGAATTCCAATTAGTTGCAAATGGGATAAATGAAATCTAAAACTTGACACTGCAGAATGAAACTGTAGAAAAGAAAGGAAAACAAAACAAAACAACAACAACAACAAAAGCCAAACCTGGAAATAACCCACATGTCCATCAACTGGTGAATGGATAAAATTGTAATATGTCCATACAATGGAAAACTACTCAACAACAGAGAGGAAGGAACTACTCGTATGTGTAATGGCATGAATGAATCTTGAAAACATCATGCTAAGTCAAAGTCAGACAGAAATGACTACATACTGTATGATTGCATTTCTGTGAAATCCTAGACAAGGCAGAACTATGACAAAAGCAAATCAGTGGTTGCCTAGGGCTGGAATAGAGAATGACTCACTGTCAAGGGGGAATAAGGGAACTTTTCAGAGCGATGGAAATGTTTTGGTTACTGTGGCTTTGTAGTAAGCTTTGCAGTCAGGAAGTGTATGACCTCCAGTTTTGTCCTTCTTCTTCAGGATTGTTTTGGCTATTTGGAGTACCTTGAAATTCCATATGAATTTTAGGATGAATATTTCTATTTCCGTTAAAAAGGCCATTAAGATTTTGGTGGAGAGTGTATTAAATCTGTAGATCTGTTTGGGGAAGATTGTCATCTTAACAATAGTAAATCTTCCAATCTGTATCACAGAATATCTTTCCATTTATTAAGTCCTTTGATTTCCTTCAGCAATATTTTGTTTTGTTTTGTTTTCAGTTTACAAGTCTTGCCCTCCTTGGTTAAATTTTACCTAAGCATTTACTTTTTTAAATGCTATTATAAATGTAATTTGTTCCTTAATTTCCTTTTGGGAATGTTCATTGCTAGTGTATAAAAATACAACTGAGTTTTGTGTGTTAATCTTGTATCCTGCAACGTTGCTGGATTTATTTGCTCTAACAGCTTTTTGGTATATTCTTTAGGATTTTCTACGTATAAGATTATGTTGCCTATAAACAGAAATAGCTTTACTTCTTCCTTTTCCTTTTGGATCCCTTTATTTCTTTTCCTTGCCTAATTCTCCGGCTAGAACTTCCAGTACAATGTTAAATAAGAGAAAAAGTGAAAAAGAACACCCTTGCCTTGTTCCTGATCTCAGGGGGAAAACTTTCAGTCTTGAAACTACTGCTTTTTAAAAAGGTCAGAATACCTCTTCCTTTCATTAGAAGAGTAGCCAAGATTATTCTGTGGAGTCTGGTTTCTCTAAGACCATGGGCAAACCCCCACTATTATTTGATGCTACTCGCCCAGGGAACTACATTAGCTGAAGACTCCTGCTTTCAGGCAGGGAGCTGAAAGTGTTGTGGGAAATATCCAGATATTGTTTGGAATTTCCATCCACTTAATTGGGTAAAGGATATATAAAATCCTTCAGCTAATTTCTGTCTTTTAGTGTCCTACACTTTCTATCTCATTGTGATTAAAGAATTACTGGCCAAACAAGGATGCTTACCTGTTTTTCAAATCCTAAAATCTTATTAAATAAATACGGGTATAGCCATAGAATGTGGTACTATGAAACCTTTGAAATTAGCATGGTTGTTCTCTATGTGCTGACGGCATATGACTTCCAATATAATTTATGATTGGAAAAAGTAAAGTACAGGGTAGTTTGCTTAGAATTATTCCATGTGTTTAAAAAAGAAGAAACATATCCATGTGTGTCCAATTTTCACAAAGACGCACAAGAAGTGATTTAATAATGAATGTTTCTAGAGAAGAGGGTTAGTTGTATTGGGATCTAGGGTAAAACAAAGACTTTCTCCCATGGCCCATTTAATTTTTTTAAATATGCAAATGTGTAAACAAACAAACAAAAAAAGGACCAAAAAAAATCCCACACGTGTTTTTTGTTTTATTTCATTTTAACACTTAAAAAAAAAAACCTCATTATCAGCACTGATTAGAAAGACTGTAATGGCTAAGAAAAGTCACTACTCCAGATACTAGTTCAAACCACTATGTCACTCCTACTTAAGTTGGCTAAGGAGGAGTCATAGTTAGCATTAGTACTGAAGGTGTTATTTGTTTTGGGGGAATGGTTGGGGGGATCTGCATTTTAAACTTCACGGAATAGTTTGTAAAAGAGGGTAGAAATAGAGGAAACATGAATTTGTTGAACACATTCATATCCAGAATTGCACTTGAACTCAATATGCCCACTTATGGAAAATTTTATAAAAGTAACATTGAACATATTACAGGGTTTCATTTATATGAAATTTTAAAGCAGGCAAAACTCATGTAATACTATAAATCAGAACAGCAGCTATTGGGGCGCCTGGGTGGCACAGCGGTTAAGCTTCTGCCTTCGGCCCAGGGCGTGATCCCGGCGTTATGGGATCGAGCCCCACAATCAGGCTCCTCCACTATGAGCCTGCTTCTTCCTCTCCCACTCCCCCTGCTTGTGTTCCCTCTCTCGCTGGCTGTCTCTATCTCTGTCGAATAAAAAAATAAAATCTTAAAAAAAAAAAAAAAAAAGAACAGCAGCTATTAAGATTTGGGGGTACTGACTGGAAAGGGGCATGGAGGTTTGTGGGGTCCTGGTAATTACATATCTTGGTTTGGGTACAGGTTACATAAATTTATATAATCTATACAAAATTTATTGTACAATTGTGCATATTAAAAGTATGTAAATTTTATGTATTTATATAATCTGTAAAAAATTCTACCCTTATGAAGGGTCTTCTTTACTGGATATACGTTATGTTTAATTTAAAAAATTAAGAAAGAAGTAGCATATTGAACTGTGGCACTTAAATCAACCAACAGACATATAAACCATCAGAAAGATACAACACCCAAATCAGGACAGGAAGAAATTTGCAAGGAATAAAAATGTGTTATACTACTAAGTGATCCAGGCATCTCAAAATATTATAGGGACTTCAATAAGTCTTTCCCAGGCAGTCTACTATAGCATTTAGAAATGTTTATTGACAACCTTGTGATATGCATTTTCATCAAAGTTTATGATGAAATTATGTTGCAAAAAAGAAAATTGTAGTTGCATTAGCAATGCATGAAGCTTTCTGGTAATAAAATGTCACTTGTTTGGTTATAACTTTGCTAATATGAGACATACTAAAATTTAAGATATACATTCCTATGGCCTTTTTACCAGGCAAAGAACATGCAACATTTCTCAGGACCTTTTCATAAATACTGTATCTCTCCTATTTTTCTACATGTTAATCTGCTAATATTTCACTTTGATTGTCCAAGTTCATGAGTTTTCTACCATCCTGCCTCTGTGACCTTACATTGTTCATCTTTTGTATGTTAACAGCTCCTTCCAAAGTCATTTGTGTTTTTTAAATTTTCCAGATATTTCCTTCACCTTCGAGAAATGTATTTGACCATGTTTTTTAGACATTGGCACAACTACCTATTTTCTTCCAACTTTGGGAACTATCTTAACTTTCCCATTTCCTCTCATGCCTAAATGAAGTTCTTTAAGAAACTATCTTCACTCAGGGGAGTGTTCATGAACTGGTCAGCAAATCTCTCCTCATAATTTAACAGCATTACTTTTCTATCATCCTTATTATTGTTCTAGTCTGTTTTTTTCCCTTTGGAGTGTTTGCTGCATTGTTAACTTAATATAGGTTTTTTTTTTCATTATTTCCTCTACTTGTCTTGATGCACATATTTTCTTTCTTAGTGTCAAAATAAGGTGATGGTGAATTATGAGTCCCTTCTGAGCTGAGGATACTTTTGTAATCTGGTAACCTTTGGCAGGAAGCACATATCCTAGTGAATGATGGAGCACTTTAGAGTGATTCACCACTGAGCATTACAGAAAATAGGCTGAGGGTTCAAAAATTCAAGGCAAGTTCCTTCTCCTCAGCGTGGTGTATATACCGTGCTCTCACTTTTCTACCCCCTATTATGTGGTTAAGAGAGAGGAGATAATGATGGCTTCTTAAAGTTATCTATAATGCACTCAAAACTCTGTTAGGTGTAATGGTTTTAAAAGGTAGAATGAAAACACAGCTAGAAGATCAACACAAAAGGAATCATTTTCTGATAGAGAAAGCAAGGCTTGCATGCCTCCTGATACACACATGCACCTCCCATCAACTGTAATGGGAATTATGAGTGCCCCATTAAAGGAGTATATACCCCCCTAAGTGTAGTAGGGAGATACTTTCATCCCCAGAATTTCTTGTATTGATTTGGTTTCTTGTGGTAGAATCACTCTTGTATTACTGTTTTAAATTTACTATTGGGTATTCGGTAGGTAGTCTTTGAATGTAAGGGTGGAAAACAATGCACTGATTGGCAGGCTAAGCATTGTTAAACAACCATAAACCCTATGTGAAGTTCAAATCAGACCCAGATTGATTAATTTTCAGGTTAGAAGCCTTGACCTGTAATATTCCTCTTTGAATAAATATTTATTCAACATTTGACCTTACTGAATTTAGGCAAATTTCAGCGTGGTTATGACTTTCTACATTAACATGGAAATGAGCTTCTAATTATACAGAACTGTTGATTAACAACATGTACAGATTTACATAATGGGAAAAGAACTTTGGTTTGTTCAGTTATCTTTCCAGAAATCTTGATCACTGACAAAGGCTTAGCTTTTAAAATGTTGTCTGTGTGGGGATGCCTGGGTGGCTCAGTTGGCTGAGCATCTGATTCTTGATTTCGGCTCAGGTCATGATCTCAGGGTCGTGAGATCGAGCCCTATGTCGGGCTCTGCACTGAGTATGGAGCCTACTTAGGATTCTTTCTCTCCCTTTCCTTCTGCTTCTCCCCCAACTCGTGCACATGCACTCTCTTTCTCTCTCAAAAAATAAATAAAAATGTCTCTGCGTATGTATAAATATAATATATATGTAATAAATAAATATGCATATATTTACATACTAGGAAATATTTATGCAATGTAACACTATCTCCTGAGCTCTCTGGCCATTAGTCCAACTCTCCACTGGACATCTTCTGGAGATCCTACTGGCACTTCAAATTCAACATGTCCAAAGCTGACCTGTCATTGTTCCCAGCAAGCCTGCTAACTCCCCTGTGCCCAGTCTCACTGAATGAAACCATCATTCCTTCAGTCATCTAAGCACAATCCCGCAAAATCATCCCTTTCAGATTTCATATCTCATCATTTCATTCCATTTCCTAAATATTTTCTGGAGGCAACAGAAAGATATCTGTGAGGCTGAGTGATCAGGCCGCAGCAAGCATGACTAGCTAGCATCAGATGCAGGCAGACAGTTTTCATGAGAGACATGCAGCAGCAGGAAAAAAGAATCCAGCCACAGAGCCACAGCACAAAGTCCAGCCAAGCCCCAGGACCAGAGAACTACCAGAGTAGGGAGAAAATTCAGTAGTGGTGAAGGAAGCCAGGGTGGAAACATAAGATGAGGGATATATTCCTAGAACTGGGATGGCAGGCAGGGACTTGGTCACACATGACCTAAAAAAGTTTGCTAGAAGATATAAGGCGAGAACTGGATCAGCAGTAAGGGTGACTTTAGGCAGAGCCAAAGTGATATGGTCCCCCAGTCCTTATATTTCCCTGACCCTGGAGCCAAATTAATCTTAGAGACTAGAATAGAAATGAAGGAGCAAGTGGAGCTAGATGATCCCAACTCAGCTTCTAGGACTTTGGGGCCAGAGAGGTTATCACATCAGCTGTCACTGGGTGCCATCTGTAACTCTCTAATAGCCCCCACACCATTTTAACTTACTGCCTACGAAGATTTCTCTGAACAATTGCACAATTTAAAAAGAACAGTATTTGTGTCATCAGTTAGTCTGCTTTCAGGTATATTCTAGACTCTCAAGTTACCCGAATGAAGACAGTGAATTGCAGGGACGCAGGGCCCTACCTTGCTTGGTGCTGTTGTGTCCCCAGCCCTAAGAACAATGTCTAGCCTATGATGGGCTCTCAAGAAATAGTCATTGAATTTTGGATGGATTACAATTAATTATAGTAATACTTCTACTTTGGACCTTACAGATTTACAATTCTAATAGATCAGATGTCACAAACTGGAATCTTGCTTTTCTCATTGTACCAAAGTAAACAAGGAAGATTAGGAGTGACACTTGGTACATTATTTTCAAGCAGCTGTGTAGCAAAACATTTGGATTAAAATCAATGAATGTACTACTTATAAATTGTTTTGTGACATTCAGGGAACTCATGGAAATCAGAGAAAAATTACTAGTATACTCAGAAATAAATAGGCAAGGAAAAAGATAGTTTGCAATAGACTACCTACGAATGGCTAATATGTGTGAAAACGATCAATTCCTAATAGTGAAGATATGCAAATTTAAATAAGGAAGTATAACTTTGTAGCTATCACGTTGGAAACTATTTAAGACCTCTAGGCCTCAACAGGTGGACAGATATTCTTACCTGCTTTCAATAAGCGTACACGCTGTTGCAGCTTTTAGGAAAATAATTTTCAGTGCTTGAAAAATGTTTGCATCATTAACAGTTTGTTCAATACCTGAAAGTCCAGCCTACAAAAATAATTTTAAAAAGAATATTTACAAACATTTTCATGACCTTTAAACATAATTGTAAATAATTAATTAGAAGCAATGTGGATGTCCAACTACAGAGAATAACTGGAGTCAACTGTGGCATAAACAACATGGCGGAAACACTGACCGCTGCTGAAATCATGTTTCGGCAGAGTTTGATGATGTGAGAAAACCCCTTGTTACAATGGCAAGTGAAAAATATAAGAATATAAATTTATCTATAGAGTATGACTTCAACTACTTGTCAACAATTATACAGAGGGGAAGAACTAGGGGGAAATAAGCCAATATGTCAATAGTGAATGGCTCTGGGTGGTGAGACAGGAGGACCCAGAGGAAGAGTTGGCAAAGAAGAGTTAGATGGTCATAGAGAGAAAGGTGTTCAGATGGTCATGGATACAAAAACCCCTCAGAAAGATCCAAACGTTCTCAGAAAGCATGATATCCACATAAGAGACGGAGGAAATGTGACATTGAAGAATATGGCATCTTCAGCAACTTTTGGACAGTTAAGGCTGAGAAAGGCTTGCCTTGTGGGAAGAACTTGATGCTGAACCAGTGTTTGTCAAACTGTGTTCCACAGAATCCCTGAATTCTGTATGAGTATTTTTAGAAAGGCCATGAGCCTCTGATTCAAATTTCTTCAGTGTCTACAATTGTCGTAAAGACTGCAATTAACCCCATTAACCCCAGTTTCAAAAGTCTGTGTTTATCAAAAGTGTGCTGTTTGATTAACTTATATAAGAAGTAAATGTTAAATGTTATAAAGCTGAATGTGTGAAATAAATCCATGCCGAGAAAATGCTGGTCTTACTTATCTTACATATTGGGGTTAATGACAATTTTGTTAGCAAAAAAAAAAAAAAAAAAAGGTTCTGCTGTTTAAAAACAAAAGTGGAAATTGCTGCCATCTTGGGTCCCCAGGGCTCTGGTCCACAGTCCACCTCTTGCAGCTGTGCACTCTGCAAAAGTGGTGGAAGTTGAGTCAGGGTCCACATTACGAATGCTAATGAGTCTGGGTGTTATCTCGGTGGCAACAGAGAATCACTAATGCATTTTTAACCCAAGGTGTTACATGTTCTAATTTATATATATATATATTTTTAAGATTTTATTTATTTGACAGAGAAGGAGAGACAGCCAGCGAGAGAGGAAACACAAGCAGGGGAGTGGGAGAGGAAGAAGCAGGCTCCCAGCAGAGCAGGGAGCCCGATGCAAGGCTCGATCCTAGGACCCTGGAATCAGGCCCTGGGCCGAAGGCAGACACTTAACGACTGAGCCACCCAGGCGCCCCTCTAATTTATATTTTAAAACAGATTTTTGGTAACCAACTTACCTATTTCATAGGGCTTCAGGGTGAAATAAGGAAAGAAAAAAGAAACAGATGACAAGTATTTAGAAAAGTGACTATCACATAGTAAGTGTCCAACAATGTTTATGTTTATGATTATTACCGTTACTACTACAGTAATACGGGGAATATAGGGATAGAGGGACTATGCGTGTAGGGAGAATCTTTCTCTACCTATACTTCCAACAGACAATTTGAGATTTAGAAACCTTTGGAGTAGTAATTCTTAAACTTTTCTAACTCATTAGAAAAGTGGATGGAAAATGCAATCTCTCCTTGAATAAATTCACCTAGACACAAAATACTGCACACAATTTTGTAAATGGGAAAAGGACCCTTAAAAGCCCATTTAGTGTAAGCTCTAGACTTCCTGGGGTGGCAGGACAGGGAGGGAGCTGCAGCTACTGTAGACAGTGCCTGCAGGGCACTGCACCAAATGGGGTGATAGAACACACACACATGTAGAAGAGATTTTAAAATAGCCACTAGCCTCATACAGCCAACATTCACCGAGGAAAAATGTGTGTCGTGTCCAGACCTATGTTGAACATTATGGAAAATGCAAAAATTTGTAAGATAAGACCCTAGAAGACAAGTCTCAGATTCTGTGGTGAAGTACTAGCCCATGCTCAAAATCCAGAGGCACAGGGCCAGGAGCCAGCTTGTTGGAAGTGACACCTGGGTGGCTACACTCATTACTCTAAAGCTAATGGTGAATGAAAAACATGTTTACTGTTTACTGAGCTGCTGCAGTTGATAAAAGCACCAAGTAAGGCACCATTAAGGGACTCAACAATGTAATGGTGGGGAAGACATTCCTAAAAGGTATAATGACACAGATGGAAAGTCATTAGTCACTAATGCCATTTCTGGATTTCAATTATGAAGTTCTGTCTAAGAAAACACTTTGGGGGGGGTGCCTGGGTGGCTCAGTCAGTTAAGCATCTGCCTTCAGCTCAGGTCATGATTCTGGGGTCCTGGGATCAAGCCACACGTTGGGCTCCCCTCTCTCTCACTATCTCTCTCTCTCAAATAAATAAATAAAATCTTAAAAAAAGAGAGAAAGTAAATACTTGCCATATAATATAGCATATAAGATTATAGAAGATTTATAAGATTATATCTGATTTGTTACAGAGATGAAGATATACCTTTTAAAAGGTATTTTTAAAAATCTATTTTCAGGTAAGAGAAGTGGCTGATTATGAGCAGAAACTGCTGAGTAAAAATCCATAGCATGCTAACATGCCAGTTAGGCCAACATTACCACCAAATTAAAAAAATTAATGGAAATGCAAAATTGTACATGGTTTTGTGCTGATTGATAAGACTGGGGCTTTGGCCTAAAGTAATTTGATTAATTCCCAGTGTAATTTGTGGAAACTCCCTCTTCAATGTAAAGCTACATCTAATCTAAAGAAAATTAAGCAGAGAGAGTCTCTGCCTTCTAAGTATGAATGCATTTACTCATTTGCTCAACAATTATGTACTGAGAGTGCTGTGTGAGGCATGGTCTTGGGTACCAGGAAACAGTGTGAGCAATACAGTCAAGGTCCCTGTACTCCGAAACCAGATAGTCCAAATAAATAATGATCGCCTGTGATAAGTGCTCTGAAAGAACAGACCTGATGCAGATAATAACAGACTGAAGATCTTTTAAGAGAAGGTGGTTAAGGGAAAGCCTCTGAGGGGTTAGTCCAAAGACCTGAATTGTAAAGTGGCCAGCCTTGAAAAGGCAATCAGGGGAAGAAGGAATGGAATTTTTTGGCTACAAGGCATCTGGACTCCTTTCCTATCTTTAAGGCCTTTGCACTATGTGAGTCTTGGTAGGAAGCAGGCTTCTCCAAAGCCCACTAACTCACCTTCCTAGTCAGCCTTGCATTAGGATTTAGGTGTGTGACCCAGGCTTGGACAGAGTTACCCGCCCAAGGCAAAATCAGGAGCCAGTGATACCAAGAAGCAGAGCCAAGAATTTCTTTTGGTGGCAATGTCTATAGTAGTGACGTTCCGTTTCTGGAGCAATGTCTCCAGGATTCCCTTCTGTGAGAGAACAAAGGCAACTGAGTCCTCGTCACACTGGTTCTGGCCATGATGTTGCCTGAAGTTGTTTGTCCAGCTTTGCTTTGTTTTTTTCTTGTTCTCCAAACCTGGTATTTCAGCCTTCCTGGAAATTCCGTGACCCACTCAATAAACTCCGAAGCATTTCTCTTAGGTTTAAACCAGCCAGGGTCAATTTCTGGTGATTTCATCTAAGTACCCTGATGGATGGGGGAGGGGGGAGGGGAGGGATGGTAGTACACGGCAGTGCGGAGGAACATCGCAGGTACAGGCATGTGTCAAAACCCTAAAATGGGAGGGTAGATGAGAGAGAGCTTGGAGTGGTCAAGGAACCGAGAAGAAACCGAGGAGGCCGGCATTAGTGATAAAGGTGGCAAATGGAGAAGATGGATGCAGCCAGGGAGCCAGTCAGGAGCCAGAGCAGGCAGGTATCCATAGAAGTCAGAAATGCTCTAGCTCCAGCCCCTTCTCAGGGAGATGTGACGAGCTCGCGTGTCCTAATCAGATGGGTCTCTACTGGGCAGCAGGTGGGGCTAAAGTGTTTTGGCGGGATGGTTGCCACTTTGCTGTGCAAATTATTCCAGACTGTACTCTACTCAGAAGGCTAAGCCTAGGCTTGCCATTTCCAACCCAATGACCTCTCTCTGTCTCTGTCTCTCCTTTAGAAGTATCGAGACATTCATCTCTAAAGGTATTAATAGTATTAACTTGGTTATATGTTTTTGAGTGTTTGTCATGCCACTAGACAGCTAACTCTCTGAGGGCACAGTGGGGGGGGGTGGAATGATGACATGCTTTGGACTAAAATAGATCTGGATTATTATTTTTTTTTTGGTCCTCTCAATTACAAATTATATGCTCTCAGACAAAATTGCTTCACCTCTCTGAACCACAGTTTTCTTATCTGAAAAATGAGGATACTAGTACCTAATTGAGATTTATGCGCATTGTAAATGACCACACCATGCCCACAACATAGTAGGCACTCTGTAAATCACATAGTAGGTACTGTAAACATTAGCTCCTTTATTCCTTAGTATTTCAGTGAATTGAATAGTATCTTCTGCAGGTAGGAAAACAATATAAAATCCTTGCTTTTTATACTTACTTTATTATAAAATGCTAATTTAAAATAGATTACACTGCTTAGTTCAGAATTCAATCTTGAAAATTTCCTTTTTCCTTTTTCTTTTTTTAAAGATTTTATTTATTTATTTGACACAGAGAGAGACAGAGAGAGAGATCACAAGTAGGGGGAGTGGCAGGCAGAGGGAGAGGGAGAAGAAGGTTCCCTGCAGAGCAGGAAGGCCGCCAGGGGCTGGATCCCAGGACCCTGGGGTCATGACCTGGGCCCAAGGCAAACGCTCAACTGACTGAGCCACCCAGGCGCCCCAAAAATTTCCTTTTTCTTAAAAATTTCCTTTTTCTGGAAAATTCTCCTGAAGGGTTATTGCCATTCACTCAGTTCACTCCAGCAAAGATACTAAAAAAAAAAAATCAACATTTTTTCCCCTTCAAATATCCCTAGAGAAATAGTACAGAGTATAATTGAAACATTGTGTCCAAAACCAGAAGGTAGATTTGTTATCCTGAGAAACAGAGGAAGACATTATTCAAGTCTTGATTGTCTTAACCAAAATATTCCCTTATATAATATTTCCTGGCCTTGAGTCTTTTTCATTTTAAGAACCTGAAACTGTATATGCTCTATTGGTTAAACATTAATTGGCCAAATATGTAACTCAGCTATGAAGAGGCTAAAAACTTAAAAACATTACAAAACAAAACCCCTAGAGCTTCCAACCCCATTGCTGGCTGACTTGCTTAAACAATCTAATCTAATGAACTGAGGGTCTTTTAGAATTCTTTTCTTTCCTCCTTGGCCACTAATCCTTTAATACATTTACTGACCTCTATCTTCTTCTGATTTTTTTTTCTTCTGTTTCCTTGGATTTTGGCGTAGTTTCTCTTCTCATGTCTGGAGCGTGTAAAGAAAAAAAAGGGTTGCACTGTCAATGCATGATGCTTCTCTTCAAATGGCATATGAAAAAAAGCAGTCAGGACGGAGGATTCATTTTTCTTTCTCCTCTCTTTATTGTAGACCACAAGAACTTGCAACCAGGGTGAGGCCAGACAAGGAATGTCTTGATTTACATAAGGGAGTTGTTTAATGTCATTTTTGAAAACCCACACTCCTCTTTTAAAAAACTCCCATATTCTTGGCACTGTAGTAGGGCTCCTGGCACTGAGGGTACCTACCAGCCCTGGCAACTGGAGGCTCCAGCAGTGAAAACATTATTGCAACTTCCTATGGAGGGAAGGGAGGAAGCTTTTGTTGATGCTAAGGCCAAATGCGAGAAATAATTAACGACTGAAGAATATTCTTCTAGGATAATCAGGCCCTTGTAGTCATTTCTTGGCATGTTTGCCTTGGAATTCTAATCACTAACAACAGTTCAGATTCTCAGAGAAAAGATTATATGTCTGTGAATACCCACAGGCGAGACAACTGGAGATGGTTATTGCAAAGAAAAGCAAAAATATAGCAAGATATATCCATATCTATGGCATGTGAAAGGAATGCATAGGTAAGCATTTCTTTTTTTGCATTGCTTTTGAGGTAGAATTGTTTTAGGAGGATTTAATCAAGGTGACTTTGAAAGTCTTGCCTTATCCTCATGTGAAGGGTTAATCTTGTTTAATAGGGAAGAGTCAATGTTCAATTCTGCTCTTTGGTATAAGTTTGCACCCACATAAGTAATTAATTTCTAGAGTTCCAAGACCAAACTCTACTTAATGAGAGGAAATAAAACTGCAGACTCAACAGATTACTTTAGGGGACCAGAACAATTGTTGTCTTTGTTTAACTGTAGGTTTCAGGTGGCATGCATCAGTGGCTCAGAGAGAATGTGCTTTCATGAAGAGATTTGAACATATTTTTTCACATACTTAAAACTCAACCAGGGGGGCACCTGGGTGGCTCAGTTGGTTAAGCATCTATCTTCGGCTCAAGTCATGATCTCAGGGTCCTGGGATCGAGCCCTGCTTTGGGCTCCCTGCTCAGCACGGAGCCTGCTTCTCCCTCTCCTGCTCCCCCTGCTTGTGCTTGCTCTCTCTCACGCTCTCTGTCAAAAAAATAAATAAAAATAAAAAATAAAATAAAACTCAACCAGGTTAATGTGCATCATGCCAGATACTCTCAGCATACAAACTTCTCCCCGGCACTTCAGTCGGCTGGCTAGTTCAGTCCAGGTGTATGTGTCTTTGTGTCTCTGTGTGTTTAATGGTTCATAGGAATAGATGGAGTTAAGTCATTTGCTTTCAACTCAAAAGGTTGAGGTCCATGCTCAGCCATACTTTAAAAAGTGATTGCTACTTTAAAGGGAATATTCTGCAAAACAATTAAAACAGAACACGACACCCTAAACTCCATTTAAATTCACATCTGTTGAGTATGTAAGCCTCTTATGAAGGGGCAATTGTCTTTCTCTATTTTCCATCTTTCCTTTACAACTATTAAATCGCTGGAATTAACCCATAGAGATGTCAGACTTAAGACATCTTATGTGTGCCTGGCATCTCGTACATGTTCAATGAATGTTTGTCACTACATGTTCATGTCTCTGGATTTCCTCTAGGCTTTTATACAAGCTACACAGTTTAATCCTACTTGATAAAAGTGCTAACTGTGGGTGTATAGTTATCTTATCTTCTTGTATTAGTTTCTCAGGGCTGCTATAACAAATTGCCACAAACTTAGTGGCTTAGAACAAAATAAATTTATTATTTTACCGTTTCATAGTTCAGGGGTCTGAAATGGATCTCACTGGGTGAAAACGATTGGCAGGGCTGTAGTCCTTTCTGGAGGTTGTAGGGGAGAATCTGTTTTCCTGTCTTTTCCAAAATCTAGAGACTACCTGTATCCCTTTGATCACGGCCACCTTCTGCCTTCAAAATTAACAGCAGTCAGTCAAACCTTTCTCACACTGCGTCATTCTGACACTCTGACTTTTTGCCTCTTACTTCCACATTCAAGGACACTTGTGATTTCATTGAACCCATTTGAAGCATCGTCATCACCATCATCTTCTTTTAAGGCCAGCTGAGAGCAACCTTAATTCCATCTGCACCTTAACTCCCTCTTGCCATGTAACAATATATTCACAAACTCCGATAGTTAGGATGTGACCATCTTTGGAAGGCCATTATTGTGACTACCACACCTCTCAGTCAGACTATAAACTCCTTGTATGTCACATTTTTCTATTTCTCATAGCAACAAGAATAGGTCTAAGTACGACTGTGGCTGATTATTGAACTAACACAGCAAAAGTCTCAAAGGGTGATCTGTGGAGTTTTGGTGGTCTTTGATGTTCAGGTATTATGCAAGTTGCATTAAAATTCAAGTATGAAAAATAGGGAGTTAAAAAAAACCAAACAAGTAGTTTACATTGCCTGTACAAGTTTATAATATTTGAAAAAAAAAAAGAAGAAAAGAAATTTGGTGACAGTGTCTGCAAAAACAAGTGAGTAAGCCAAGAAAGAAGACACAGGGTCTGCAAAACAGAGAAGGCAACATAGGACGGGGGAGGAGGGAATTCTCAACATTTTACCGGCATTTAACACAACCAAACCAGATGGGAGCTGGCCAATGTGGAACTCCAGTAGGATATCAGTAAAATAATTAAAATGGATCTCCTAGATTACTTGATATGTCTGAATGAACTGGAAGGATGTTTCCACTTCTTTTAGAGAGTCTGGGGATGTATCCCAGAATATTACACAAATGAAAATCTGAGGCAATTATTGCCAGAGAAAACAAATATTGTACCATAAAGAAAATGTATTTATGGTATACCATGTAGCCTGCTGTGAATAATGTTAACAACATGATAATAATGTAAACATTGAATATTGATTGAATGGAATTATGTTATAACTACATAGGAAGATGAAGAGGAGATGAAGGAGAGAGATGATGGTAAGAAAAAATTCTCATTTTCCATAGCAGATAGTCAGATAAAATCTAAAACTGAAGAAATAGTAGCCTAAGAACATTACTTAGAAACAAAGACAGTTGGTTAAGGGTCTGACTCTTGATTTCAGCTCAGGTCATGATCTCTGGGTCATGAGACTGAGCCCCGCATTGGTCTCTGCTCTGAGTGTGAAGCCTGCTTAGGATTCTCTCTCTCCCTCTCCCTCTGCCCCTCCCCAGCTCACGTGTATATGCACTATTTCTTTCTCAAACAAAGCAAAAACAAAAAAGAGAGATAAACAGGTAAAAGAGCAGATATTATTGGTGGGGAAATTGGTGGGGAAAGAAAGCCCTTCTACTATTATTTGACTGTTTAAATGACATATGTACATTAATTAAAAATTAAAACAAAAATCTGTTCACATCTTGAAAAAAATTATAAATGCAGGCATAATTTACAAAAGCAAAAATCCCTATACATGTTATTCTCTCTCTCTCACCTATGGCAAGTCGTAGTCCACAGGAACTTTCATTCTAACCAAAGTGATATTTCTTTTATTCCTTGATTCTAAAAGTTGAAAGACTTTAGTATGATTTAGCCAATTAACAAAGCAAAGAGATAGGCTGATAAAGGTCCGGGTAGTGTCTGTACAGAGTGATCAGGAAGAACTGGACCAGCATGGCAGGCTACTTCAGACAGAATTTAACAGTGATGAAGATGGTATCGATAAGCAAAGAGTCCTGCTTATGTTTCTGTCAAACAGAACTATTTACAGTTGCCTAAGCATGCCGTGTTTTCTTTCTAGTCTGTTCTTCATATGCATTTGTGAACCAACCGTAGCTAGTCTCATCACTGCTGTTATCTTGCATATCAGAAGATGCTGAGGCACCTATGCTTGTGTTATTAACCCTTTTACCTATGTGTGGGGGACTGTCTATGCTTACTTCATGGGGTTTTTAATAATTCTCAGAGGGGCGCCTGGGTGGCTCAGTCGTTAAGCGTCTGCCTTTGGCTCAGGGTGTGATCCGGGTGTTCTGGGATCCAGCCCCACATCAGGCTTCTCTGCTGGGAGCCTGCTTCTTCCTCTCCCACTCCCCCCTGCCTGTGTTCCCTCTCTCACTGGCTGTCTTTCTCTCTGTCAAATAAATAAATAAAATCATTAAAAAATAATAGTGATTCTCAGAATGACGTATTTGGAGGAGATAATTCAGTTCAATTCAGCTTTAGCAAAACCTCTTCCCTCCTTTCTGCTGTCTTATTTTTTATCCTCTCCCCACCTTCCAGTCTAATTATGATAAGCACTGGCTGGCCAACAATTTAAGTGGCAGTGAAACAAGATTTTGGAAATTAGAACTGTCTCAGGAATCTAGTAAATACGGTTATCCCAGGTTCTTGATCGTGTGAATTTTTTTCTTAGGTACCAAGGTTGTTGGGCAAGATATTAGATTTACAGGTTAGTTTTCTTCTCCTTGTTTTCTGGGTTAAGTAAGAGTCCCTAATCTTCATTACACATTTTCGCACTAAGTTGTGGGGTTTGATTAGTTGGTTCCAGAAAGCAGCATCAGGAAGCAGGAGAAGCTGGAGCAACCAGCCCAAGGAAGCCAGCCAAAGAATGGCAGGATGCGGAGGCAGCCTGAGGCGAAGCGACAGCATCCCTGACCAAACAATGACAGCAGCTCCGTTCTGTTACAGTTCATTCATTCAGCTAATACTTACTGAGCATCCCAGTGCCTGGCACTATTCTTGATGCTGGGGATACATCTGTGGACACAGTGTCATAATTCTGCCTGATTGTATCTTTTTCAGATGCAGCCCTGCAAATTAAAAAGAATACAGTTAAAATTTCCACCCCCAGTACAAATCCAATCCAGAGTTCTTACCTGGCTGCATTCGACCACAAGTTTCCTGGGAAAGAGGCTTTCCCGTGAAATTTGCTGTGTTCCCAGCTTCTGATCTTTTAGGGGAAATGAGCTTTATTTCTGCAGTAGTTTGTCTCCTTCAGAGTGTTCCCCCACCCCACTACCTCTTGGAGAAAGAACTAAATTCCATGAAAAGCCAAGCTACTCTGTAGTAGAAATCAGTCCCTAATGATATTACACTTGCACAAATTGAAATGGGGTTAAAAGCTTAGATTGTGGATTCTTAGATTTCTTGCTAAGCTGGAAGCTTTTATGGGCTCACTTTAAATTGAGAGGCAGAGTGTAGACCCTTTTGTTACTTAAGAGACTGAGCAAATTAGCAAGTCCGAGGCAAATCTTTTTTGATTACTGAACTATTACAAATGCCTCCTGGCCAAAGAATAACCTCACTCCAAAGCGAAATGTTCAGTGGGACCTTTTGGTTAAATTCATAAACTCTGTTAAAGCAAATCTCTCACATTTCCATTAAGTCGGTAAATTACTTCTAGGGGAAGAGGATAAAATGCCAGCAATAAAATGGCTGGACTATATTAATGATGGGAGGTGGGGCTGCAAAGGTGGGAGAATTGATGCTACATTTACGGTGCAGAGAATTTCAGGCTTTTTCACGTGTTGGGCTAAACGTAAATGATGTCACCTTCTCCTCCCCTAGTGAGAGGCAAAGTTATCAGGCCGCAGAGGCTTTCCCGCATGCGTTGTGTGGCTGACATTAAAATGACTACAAGGTGATTTCTTTCCATATCTATTCCCTTGGAAATTTTTTCAAGATTTCATTGTAGATGGGAAAAATGCATAATGCTACAGGAAACAAAGCCCTAGACACATTCTTGCTACTGGATTATTGCCATTCTATCTTAATGCTGATTGAAATCCAAGACTTGGTATCAAAGCCTTAATGAGATGCTGGCAAATATCTTTCTGCCCCACTGGAAATGTAATCTTTCTATTGAACATTTTGTCCCAGTGAATTTCATCTGCGATAGCATTTTGCATTTGAATCAGAGAGGTCAGTGCTTGATAGCAGACCATGTGGTGCTGGCTCTGTTCACTTTGGGATGAAATTGATCCCTGAAGGTGTTGAAAGTACAGCAGCGAGTCATTATATATAATTAGCTCATTGTTTCATTCAGATGATTAAAGTCATAACTGCTGCTCAATTTGTTGTGTTTCTAAAAATCAGATTTTCCTATCAAAATGACTTAGCACTTCCCATGTCCACAGTGCTCCCCAAATATAGAGAATTAGCATATTGTCTCTTACTGCATCTTCTAAACTCGAATTACATTTACTTAAGGAAACTCACGTATGTCATAACAGTTGTCCCTAAAAGGATCGTATTTTCCCACATTTTTCTCAGTTTTATTTGAATGGAGTAGTCCATGCTGTGAACTTAGGCTAAAATTTAAAGTTAAAATACTGTTTATTGTCTAACCATTAGTGTCTCCTGAGCCTTTGAACTGAGTTAATCACCAAGCAGAGTGCTAAATTGTATTCTTATCTGCTAAGGTTGAAATAGCAGAAAAAGGATCATCTAGCTAGTGGTCTTCTGTACAGAAGCAATAACAAAACACACTTGCAAATATTTGGCTTGGTAGTTAATTTATTCCAAATCTGTAAGCAATAAAGCATATTTTTAGAATGTATGTGTATATATGCACATGTATATTGCATACATTATGTATGTATATGTATACATATTTTTAAAGTAAATGTTTGCCACCAAAATATAAAAACTGTTGCTTTTCATGCTGTGCTAATATCAAAAGATTGAGCATTTAACTGCTATGCGGGCATGGCTTTTACAAGTAAATTTGCAAATCAAAAAGGCTTAGCATATTCTATTTTAAATTCAGTTAATTTAAATAGTGACAGCTTACTGTTCTATGCAATATGATCAATTTAATCAAAAAAATGAATAGAATTACTAGAGAGATTTGCCTATATTAACAGACCTAAAAATTGGGCTACAAACCCAGTTAATGGGATTTTGATAATAGAAGAAATTCAAGAAAATGATCTATTAGTAAATAACAGAATTTTAACTTTGAGTAAAAATAAAACCTGTTACAATTGATTATGAATCTGTTAAATATGGAGAAAGAAAGTGAAAATTTTGGTATGATGATTTAATAGGCCAACGGAATTTTTTCTAAGTAGAAAATATAATTCATAAAAATATCTAAATATGTCTGCTGAATTGTTCAATCTATGTTAAAAAACTTATCATTGTACAAACACTTTGAACCAGCAATTGTACTTTTCAAAAACTATACTAAGGAAATTAGGAATTTAATAAGGAGGTATAAAGGAAGTTAGTTATAATTATCATAGTGCTATTAATTATAACAACAAAAACACTGGAAAAGCCTAATAATCTCACACTAATGGTTTGGTTATGCATGTTATAATATAAAACATATAGAACCTATATATTGGAATACTATGTAGCTATTAAAATTACACTGTAGAAATAAAATTGCAGGAATGTATTTATTGATAGGGAAATATATTTGTAATGTTACACTACCTTAAAAGATGCAGTTTATGGGGCGCCTGGGTGGCACAGCGGTTAAGCGTCTGCCTTCGGCTCAGGGCGTGATCCCAGCGTTGTGGGATCGAGCCCCACATCAGGCTCCTCTGCTATGAGCCTGCTTCTTCCTCTCCCACTCCCTCTGCTTGTGTTCCCTCTCTCTCTGGCTGTCTCTATCTCTGTCAAAGAAATAAATAAAATCTTTAAAAAAAAAAAAAAAGATGCAGTTTATACCAGCGTATATACGTACGGTCCCACATGCATGAATACATGTATGGATGTGTATGTGTGTGTTCTCAGCAAAAGTAGCCACCAAAATAAAGTGTGTTTTCGAAGTGGTGGGGGTATATGTGCTTTTAATTTTCACTTTGTTTCTCTTTTTTAGATTTGCACATTTAGAAAATTACTACAATAGGAATGAACTGTTCCACAGTGCAGAAGTGTTGTATATTATTCTAGCTACAATTAAATCTGGCTTTGTTATTATTCTCTTAAAAACGAGGGAATCCAATCTCAGTAATTCTGACCCCCTCCCTTTTCTTGAGATTATAAAAGAACCCCCAGGACATTGGAGAAGGGTCTCTGCTGTTGAGTTCATTGTGGTTCTCCTCACAAACATATCATATTCCTTTTTTAAAAAGTAAATTACCTTGTTAAGCCTTTTATTTTCAAAAATGTGCTTGATGCCTTTATTTTGAAGATACATTTAAACTTCATTTAAAATTTATAAGAGCAACAACTATTCTTAACACTTTCAGGCAATAAATGGTACCAATGAAGGTACAATCCTTGTCCCCAAGAAACATAATTAAATTAGCTATTTTATACTGCTTCTTGGAGAAAGGTGAAAAGCAGGTCTATAGACAAGAGAGATTTGTTCAGGGTAGTCTGCTACATTTCTCCCTCAGCTCCCACCAATTCCCATATCCACCGTCCCCAACCCTTGCTACTAATGCAATGCTGTGTGTTCTGATAAGTCAGTTGGACCATATAACATTAGATTGAAATCCTTCTCCAGCTGAATGGACACGACTTAACGCTATGAGATCACTGGACAGACTGGAGTTGGCCTAGTGACTGACCATGTACATCCCCTTGAAAACAAATGAAACAATATTGTGTTGTCTCTTGGTGGCTGGCTCCAAAGGATTTGTTTCTGTGAGGCCTGAAGGAGGAAGGAACCTTTATGCCAAAGGTCCCTAACACTGACAGCACCCACCAGACTCAAAAGAGCTTATCTGCAGAGACAAGCAGACTGAAGACCAAAAGAGCTGACACAGTAAGGACCATCCTGGTAACTGTTTGTTGGGCACTTGACAGTGACATTTGAGTCCTATCTTTGTCACACTACTGTGTCCTTTCAGTAAGAGCACAACTTAATTGGATATAGGTTGCTTAGTTCATGGTTTTGGTTTTAGGTATTTAGTTGAGATTAACAAATGAGGCCCCTCGTAATGACAGTCCAACATGTAATGGATTGCTTTACAAGTAACAAGTGGTCAATTGTCTTCCATCTTCACTAAGGGCAGGTTGAGAGCCTGAATTACAGCCTGAGAAAGTTCAATTGCCATTTCAGAGAGCCAGTCACTTAGGTATTGATTACCTGTGTTTCTCCTCAGTGTTAAAATCTAGTCTTTATTAAGCACTTACAATGCATTAGCTTCTGTGCTAAACAGTTCACATGCTTTGTTTCTCCACTAAATTTGTACGACTCCATATGGTAGGTATTACATCCCCCAAAATACAGGTTGAAAGAATTGATGGTTAAAGATTTTAATTCGTTTTCATGCTTACATAGAACAAGTTAAATGATAGATCCAGGTTTGGCTGATGTCAGAACTTTAATCTTAACTGCTGCTTTTAAACCATTTAGGATGCTTTTGGCTGTAAGAAACAGAAAAACCAACTCAAGTTGCCTTAAATAATAACCAAAAAATACCATAGCCAGAGGTCAGAGGGAACGTAACTCCCCTCGACTCTGCCCACCCCCACCTCCTTATGTCTTGGCTTCATTCTCAGGCTGATCCCCAGATGGCCCATCAGGCCAGGCATCATATCCAGACACAACGACATCCAGAGAACGACATCCATTCTTTTAAGAATAAGAATGAGGAAACCTTTCCTGGAAAGCTCCTCCTTCCCTGGAAGAATTTCTCTCATGTCTATTTTACCAAAAATAGGTCACATACAGAGTCTTAAACCACTTCCCAAGAAGAAGAATAGGATGACTATGATCGGCTTAGATTCATCATCCGGGGTGAAACAGATTCTGATGACTTGGGAACTTGGACCAGTCTACTGCAACTGTTAGTAATTAATTGGAATGCTCACAGCCAAATTTTAGGCCTACCACTAGCAAGTCATGAACTCTGAATATTAGCGTTACCCCAAGCTTTATCTTATTTTCTACCTCAGTTTTCTCACTTTCTTAGTTTTTTTTAATATATTGAAATATGTGTTTTACTGTAAATGACACAAATCATTTTTAGAATGAGGTAAAATAAAACCAGTAATAATTAGCTATTTAAACATTTAAATTTAAGGGGCGCTGGGTGGCGCAGTTGTTAAGCCTCTGCCTTCGGCTCAGGGCATGATCCCAGAGTTCTAGGATCGAGCCCCGCATCAGGCTCCTCTGCTGGGAGCCTGCTTCTTTCTCTCCCACTCCCCCTGCCTGTGTTCCCTCTCTCGCTGGCTGCCTCTCTCTCTGTCAAATAAATAAATAAAATCTTTAAAAAAAAATTTAAATTTAAAAATAGTGCTATTTATTTCTAACCTGTTTCATTATCTGTATTTTTGATGGAACAGGGTTAGTACAAATTATATGTGTATATATGACATTTCTGGGCTATTCTGCAAGGCTGGGTTATGTTTTTAGGAGAAATTCCCTGATAGTGATCATTGCCAAGCCTCTGATCTGAGTGAGAAGGGAGGTTATTGGATTTTCTCTAGTAGTCTCTGCATATACATAAGATTAAAATTCTACCCATTTGATTGAAATAGTTTTGCTGGATGAAGAGGGCTCAATCAGTCAATTATTTATTCAAAACCCACCTCTTATTTTTTTAGACACTGAGCAGGGTGGGAAAGTATGAGGTTCAGATTCTATCCAAAAGAACTTTACAAACTGGATGGGGAGACAATGATCCCTACATGAAACAATCAAAGTCACATATACTACATGATTCAGGCAACTGTGTCATGAGCCCTCACTTTTCCCATCGGCAGTGAAAGGGGGTTGGGCAGCATATAATTTTTTGATTCTGATAGTGCGCTAACATTCTGTAATCCTGTGATGCTTCTAACACTGTGAATCTGTCATTATTTCCTCTTTCCATGTCTCTATACTGAGATTCAAAAAGGTTAAGAGACAGACCTAAAACAGTATGGAAAGTTTAGAATCAACACAGACTCTGCTAAATCAGGACATTCAATTGATGGATTTTTTGGGTGCTTTTGTTAGGGGAAAACTGGAAATCACAGCAAAAGAAGCTTATGTCAGGTTGGAAATTATTCAAAACAGAAGAGACCTTCCAGGTCAAATTGTGAGGTCTTCTCCTAAGCCCTTAGTATCTGCAACTAACAAATGAGGCCCCAGGATGGTCAGCTTTAGGCACCTAGAGATCCTGATATACCAAAGAAAGATTCAAATATGTTCACTGTAGCATACTTATGAAAGAAAGCACCAGGCACACAGTAGGTGATCAATAAGTATTTGTTGATGTAATTAAATAAATTGAGGTAGTGAATCAATAAATGAGTGGATAAATGAATGAATGATTTTCATCAAAGTGTTTCAGGCTGGGCTCCCTGTTAAGCAGACTCAGGAGAAAGAGAGCAGTAGGAGGGGGAAGGGGATGTGGGAAGAGGTGGAAGCAGAGAAGAAGGTAGAAGAGAAGGAGGAGGAAGAAGATGAGAAAGAGGAGGATGATCAGGCAGAGAAGTTGAGCTCTGGTGCAGTCTGAAATGAAGACCTCACCTCACCAGAGTGGGGCTCTAGAACTGGAGTGTTTTTACAGTGTTCTTCCAAGTTGGGCCAAGGAGGCCTGTCCTCTACATCCCCTTTGATCACTTTGATCTACTTTATATCCACTTTCCTATGGGCTGTCCATAGAAGGAAGCCTTAGACAAAGCAGTTCCCCAAAGAGGCAATCCCCAAAGAAGGCTGACAGGAGAGACTGCCTTCTGGTAGCCCCACCAGTAGTTGGAGAAATAAGCCTGCAGCAGATTGAATAGGGATCACCAGAAAGATATGTCCACATCCTAACTCCCAGAACCTGTGAATGTGACCTCATTTGAAAAAAGAGCCTTTGGGGGCGCCTGGGTGGCACAGCGGTTAAGCGTCTGCCTTCGGCTCAGGGTGTGATCCCGGCGTTATGGGATCGAGCCCCACATCAGGCTCCTCCGCTATGAGCCTGCTTCTTCCTCTCCCACTCCCCCTGCTTGTGTTCCCTCTCTCACTGGCTGTCTCTATCTCTGCCAAATAAATAAATAAAATCTTTAAGAAAAAAAAAAAGAGCCTTTGGAGATGTAATTAAGTTGAAGACCTCAAGATGAGATCATCCTGGACTACCCAAATAGGCCCCTAAATCCATGACAAATATCTTTATAAGAGACAGAAGAGAAGACACAGAAACACAGGAAAGAAGGCCAGGTGAAGACAGAGGCAGAGACTGGAGTTCTGCAACCAAAAGCCAAGGGACACTTGGAGCCACAAGACGTTAGAAGAAATAAGGATTTTATCGTTGAGTCTTTGGAAGGAGTGAGGTTCTGCCTCACTTGGATTTCAGACTTCTGGTCCCCAGAACTGGAAGAAAATAAGTTTCTGTTGTTTTAAGCTACCCAGCCTATGGCTTTTTCTCCCATTATTCCTAGAAAACTAACTCTGAAGTCCTTCTCCCTGAGTGGGTATGTGGGTAACTCATCACAGTGTCCACCAACACTAGCATTGAGAAAAGTGGGGTTTCTGGTTAAAATCTATGAAAACTCAGAAATCCACTTTGGAGTATTCCAATTCAGTTAAGGTTTTTTGGGGAGGGACTGCTCACAAGAAGTGATACAAAATAGACACTGACAATCTTAACAATTGTTATATGTGACCATAGAATTATGTTCACATAGATTCTGAGGTTGGTGTCTGTTCTCAGCATAAAATGACCTAACTAACTGGCAGGACCCCTCTAGAGTTCCTAAAAAGGGAGCCTTAATTGGTATTCTTTCAGAGAGACCTACTTTACATTCATTCTTACCTAGAAATGGTATTTTTGCTATAGCATATCTTATTTCCAGAAAGGAATATTTCTTGTTCTAATGTGGTACCTGTGCATTTATAGCCTTTTTAACAAAAAATCCAAATTATACACATTATGTAACTATAATTGCTTGTAAACTGTGTATGTTATAATTTAATTATATTTTGAATAAGAGATCTGCATTTTTGTAGGAACATTTGGTATTTAGCCATGAAGTTACTAAAAAAAAAAAAAAGAAAGAAAGAAAAGAGAAAAAGAAAAAGAAATCAAATTGACATGGAGGGTTTTAAAATATTTACATTTCAACTAAAATAAAGGAAAAAAAGGTCCCAGAGTTTTCTTACAGAGAATTAAAGTAATCATTACCATTCAGAAATAATGATCCATCAAGAAAATTGTATTTGTGCTATCTAAAAGAAGAAGAGAGGATATATGTCTATGAAATATAAAGCATAGAACTAAAGGTTCATAGAAAAACCTGGAAAATCATCATAGCTTATTTGTGAAAAGGCTCTTGCCCTCATGAAATTTTGATGTGTTCTTTACATAACCGAATTGTTTCCCTTCATTGTTGAGTGTCAGAAGGCAGAGAGGTCTAGAATTACTGTGTTATGAATGTGACTGAATTGGTTTCAAAAATATTTCAAAATAAGTAGTTATGAATAGAGGACTGAAATTCTCATTTAACAATCAGTATTATTTTAAATGACTACAAGATTTTTTTTTCACATCTAGGCAGTACTAATTGGTCACACTGAACACAAAGAAATGTTATGTTTGGAAATGTTAAAAACATCAGTTGAAATATTTTGATACTTGGGCTTCAGTACAATTTCCTTGATGCTTTTAAGTCCAAGAAGCTCTTTAAGGAAAAAAAAGTGAATATAGCAGGAGGGAACAAATAGAGAGGAGGAAGAGGTGTGGGAAAGGAAGACTGGGGGGGGGGGGATGAAAGAAATCAAATTAAAAAGCACAGAAACAAATGGGACAAGCATTCAAAGAAGAGATTTCCAGTCTTAAACAAACTGTTTAAGAGAATGGAAACCCCAAGAACACCTAACTCATTTTGCAAAGCAAGTATTGCCTAATACCAAAGGGCAGACATGGGCACTCTAAGGATAAACGTTTACAGGGGAATTTTTCTCATGAACATGGATGTACAAATTGCAGATAAAATATTGGTAGCCTGAATTCATCAGTGTATAAAAAAGATAATAAACCATGATGAGATTAGGTTTATTTCAGGAAAGCAGAATTAGTTTAACATTAGAAAATCTTTTTATCATTGCCATATTAACAAAATGAAGGAGAAAGAGCACAAGAATGTTTTGATCAATGTAGAAAAAATATCTGACATACAGCAAGAAGAATTCATGATTTTAAGCAATGCTTAGCAAACCAGGAATGGGAAGGAACTTTCATTCTGATAAAAGGCAGCTACCAATGACATAGAGTAAACCAATGACATAGAGTAAACATAGTGAAATGTTTCCTCTCCTCTCTAAAGTCCCTCTCTTTAAAGTCACGAATAAGACAGGGATGCCCACTGTTATTACTACTTCCAGTTCAATATTGTGTTGGAGGTATAATGGGAGAAGGAAAGGAGAATAAGAACTAAAATTGCCAATATTTTCAGGGGATAGGCTTGTCTACATAGAAAACCTAAAAGAACACACAAATTATTACAAATCCAGACTTCCCCAGTCAACACATGCCTAGAATCCACAAACAGAAAATGTAATTATAAAAATATTCATCATCTAAATACTATATTAAAAGTACCTATGAATACATAGTAAAGGAAGATATTAAATGGAAATATTAAATGAGACAAGTAAAAAGAAGAAAAATATGATAATCATAGGAAGAGAGAATCAGTATCATAATGGTATAAATTTTCTCCAAATTGATCTAAAAATCAATGTAATTCCAATTAAAATCCCACCAGAGCTTGTCACTAGAACTTGGCAAGCTGATTCTAAAATCAGGAATGGAACAGCAAAGATCGAGAAATACCATGACACTCTTGAAGGATAACAAAATGAGGATACCTGCTCTACCCAGATACTAAACCTTAAAATCAATCTATAGTAATTAAGCCACTATGGTACTGGTGTAGGGGTAAATAAAATGTAGAGTCCAGAAGCTGACCCACACATATGTGGAAACTTGTTCTAGCACAGAACTGGTATTACAGACCACCCAAAAAAGGAGAGTTAGTCAATTAGTGGGACTGGAGAATTGGATGCCCAAATGGGGAAAAAAAAAATTGGACTCCATACCCTCCACCATACCCCAAATTTCAATTTCAGTTTGCATTGAAGATTCAAATGCAAAAAGTAAAATTTTTAAAATTTTAGAAAAAATTATGGAAGAACTATTTTATGACCTCAGTTTTTTAAGCAAGATACACAAAATTCTAACAGAGGAAGTTTGATGAATTTTATTATATTAAAATTAAGAACTCTTAATTATCAAAAGGCCACCCTTAAGAAAATAAGCCAATAGGGGCGCCTGGGTGGCACAGCGGTTGAACGTCTGCCTTCGGCTCAGGGCGTGATCACAGTGTTATGGGATCGAGCCCCACATCAGGCTCCTCCGATATGAGCCTGATTCTTCCTCTCCCACTCCCCCTGCTTGTGTTCCCTCTCTCGCTGGCTGTCTCTATCTCTGTCAGATAACTAAATAAAATCTTAAAAAAAAGAAAAAAACTTAAAAAAAAAAAAGAAAAGAAAAGAAGCCAATAGGCACATGAAAAGATGCTCAGTATCACTAATCATCAGGGAAATGCAAATCAAAATCACAATGAGATATCACCTTATACCTGTCAGAATGGCTAAAATAAATAACACAAGAAATAACAAATGTTGGTGAGGATGTAGAAAAAGGGGAACCCTCTTACACTGTTGGTGGGAATGTAAATTGGTGCAGCCATTATGGAAAAGAGTATGGAGGTTCCTCAAAAAATTAAAAATAGAGCTACCACATGACCTGGCAATTCCTCCAGTGAGTATTTATCTGAAGAAAAGGGAAACACTAATTCCAAAAGATATAGGCATCCCTATGTTTGTTGCAACATTATTTACAACAGCTAAGATATGGAAACAACCCAAGTGTCCATGGATGGATGAGTGGATAAATAAGACAGATAGATTGATCGATTGATCAATCGATCGATAGAAGATAGACAGATAGATAGAGCACAGAACTGGTATTACAGACCACTCAAAAAAGGAGAATTAGTCAATTAATGGTACTGGAGATCTGGATGCCCATATGGAAAAAAAAATTACATATATGTCAGACAAAGACAAATACATATATACATATATACATACATATGTGTGTGTGTGTCAGACAAAGACAAATACTGCATGATTTCATTTATACATGAAATCTAAAAAACAAAACAAACAAAACAAAACTCAGACTCATAGATACAGAGAACAGACTGGTGGTTGCCGGGTGGGGGGTTGTGGGGGGTGAAAAGGATTATTAAGTACAAATTTCCAGTTATAAAATAACCAAGCCCTGGGTGTTATATGCAACTGATAAATTATTGAACACTACATCTGAAACTAAGTATGTACTATGTGGGCTAATTGAATTTAAATTAAAAAAAAAAAACAAGGCCCCAGTAACTTGCAAAAAAAATAACTAAGTTGTGGGTATTTAATGTACAGAATGGGGAATACAGTCAATAATGTATTAATTTACAGATTGTAACTATACTCATTGTGGTGACCACTTTTCAATGTATACAAATGTCAAATCACTATATTGTACTCCTGAAACTAATATGACATTGAATGTCAAGCATACCTCAATAAAAAAAAAATGAAAAGACAAGCCATAATCTGGAAGAAGATATTTGTAACACACATAATGAACAAATTATTGGCATCCAGAACATATAAAAAATGTTAAGAAATCGATATAAAAAGATAAGAACAATCTAATAGAAAAATGAGCAGAAAGCATGAACAGTCATTTCACAGACAGGAAATATGAATGCCCAATAAATGTATGAAAAACATGCTTAACCTTATTAGTAATCAGGGAAACACAAATTAAGATCATAAGAAGATATCAGTTTTCATCCACTATATTGGCAAACATTTAAAAGCTGGAAAATATCAAATGCTGGTAAGGATATGATGCAACAAGAACTCTCATATACTATTGGTAGGACTATAAATTGATATAGCTATTTTGGAAAACAGTTTGTCATTATCTGATAAAGATGGGCATACTCTCTGATTCCATTCCCTGTATGTATACCCAACAGAAATATATTCATATGTTCATCAAAAACATTGATATTCATATTATCTAAGAATTGGAAACAACGCAAATGTCCTTCAACAAAAAGATGGATACAAAATGGTAGTATGTTCAACAACGTAAATGAACAATGACTGCTCAGATCAAGAGCAGAGTCTTACAAACATGATATTGAGAGGAAGAGCACGTTGCAGAAATAAAAAGTATATTATATGAAGCCCAAAACAAGCACAACTAAACCACATACCTTTCAGCACTGCAACTCTATGTGGTGAAGCAATAAAGTTAAAACAAGAGAATCATAAGCACAATTTCAGGATAATGATTATCTTTGAGTGGAGGGTAGGACTAGGGAGAGGCAAATAATGGGCAAATGTGGGTACATGGGAGTGTTTTTTTTTTAGATAAAATATACATATATTTTTAGTTTATGAAACATTTCAAAGACAGGAAACCAACACCACCTCAGCTAGACTCCTAGAACTAAAATAAGTCTGATTTTACAAATGTGTCACGTGAGGCCCTTACTTGTGCTTATCAGATTAATCTGTTTGTGATCTGCTGATTTTAATAACCTGAGGAAAAAGGAACCAAAAACTGCAAAAAAGAGGAAGTTAGAATGTAGAATGATGGGAAGAAACAGGAGAGGAAAGGAGAAATTTCCATGTAGGACAAGTTTAGAAATACGTTTTGGTGTTTTAAAAATCTGGTCACCACCTCTTTAACTAATCTGCTAAAAAATAATGTACCTTGAGATAGCACCAAACCACATTCTGTAATTCAGAGAGTAAACACCTGCCTGGTGTCTTGTCTCCGGAAATCTCCGGAGACAAAACACTGACTACCTGGGAGAGCCCATAATATTCTTCCATTGGCACATTTCTGTTTTTATTGAGATAATATTTTTTAGAGCAGTTGTAGGTTTATTTATCTATTTACCTACTGAAAAATGTCTTGGTTGCTTCTGACTTTTGGCCCTTATGAATAAAGCTGCTATAAACGTCCACATGCAGGTTTCTGTGTGGGTATAAGTTTTCAACTTCTTTGGGTAAATGCCGAGGAGCTCACTTGCTGGATCATAGAGTAAGAGTGTGTTTTGTTTTGTAAGAAACCACCAAACTGTCTTCCACGGGGTCTGTACCATTTTGCATTCTCACTAGCAGTGAAGGAGAGCTCTTGTTGCTTCACATGCTTGTCAGCATTTGGTGTTGTCAGTGTTCCAGGTTTTGGCCATTCTAATAGGGGCATAGCGGTATCTCATTGTTGTTTTAATCTGCATTTCCCTGATGACATATGATGTGGGGCATCTGCTTATTTATCATCCATACATCTTTTTCGGTGAAAGCTCTATTAGGGTCTTTGACCCACTTTTTAATCAGACTGTTTTCTTGTTGAGTTTTAAGAGTTATTTGTATATTTTGGATAACAGTCCTTGTCAGATGTGGCTTTTGTAAATATTTGTGGTTTTCTCATTTTCTTGATACTGTCTTTCAAATAGCAGAAATTTTTTATTTGAATGAGATCTAGTTTATCAATTATTTGTTTCTTTCATGAATTGTGCCTTTGGTGTTGTATCCAAAAAGTCATTGCCAAGCTTTTGAATTGGTGAGCACATGGAGATCCTGGGTGGTGGTGCAACTGGACAGGGCATGGAAGCTTCTCCCCACTTTCCACACAGCTTACCCTATGCATCTCTTCCATCTGGCCATTCCTGAGTTATATCCTTTCATGATAAACCAGTAATCTAGAGGTCCCAGGGAATGGTGGAAAGATATGGGCTCTGAGACCAGTCTTAGGCTTTGATCCTGTTTCTATCTCTTCACAGCCCTGAGGCCTTGGGCAGTTCACTAACTCTAAGTCTCGCTTTTCTATATTGTAGGATTCTAGGATAATCTGTCTGGCATATAGAAATAATCAGTAAATGATAGACACTCTAAACTGGCTAACCCAACCGCAAAAAAAAAAAAAAAGTCATTGCCATACCCAAGGTTATCTAGGTATTCTCCTATGTTATCTTCTAGCAGTTTCATAGTTTTGCATTTTACATTTAAGTCTCTGATTAATTTTGAGTTAATTTTTGTGAAGGGTATGAGGTCTGTGTCCAGATTTCTTTTTCCATGTGGATGTCCACTTGTCCGAGCAAAATTGTTGAAAAGATTATCTTTGCTCCATTGTATTGTCTCTGCTTCTTCGTCAAAGATCAGTTGACTATACTTATGTGGGTCTATTTCTGGGCTCTCTATTCTAATCCATGGATCTATTCGTGTATTCTTTCACCAATACAAACTGTCTTGATTACTGTAGCTTTGTAGTAAGTCTAGAAGCTGTGTAGTGTCAGTCCTCCAATTTTGCTCCTCTCCTTCAATATTGTGTTGGTTATTCTGGGCCTTTTGTCTTGCCACATAAACTTTACAATCAATTTGTTGATATCTATAAGATAACTTTCTGGGATTTTCATTGGAATTGCATTAAATCTACAGATCAAGTTGGGAAGAATTGGCAGCTTGACAATATTAGGTCTTCTTTTATTTTTTTTTAAAGATTTTATTTATTTATTTGACAGAGATAGAGACAGCCAGCGAGAGAGGGAACACAAGCAGGGGGAGTGGGAGAGGAAGAGGCAGGCTCATAGCGGAGGAGCCTGATGTGGGGCTCGATCCCAAAACGCCGGGACCACACCCTGAGCCGAAGGCAACCGCTTAACCGCTGTGCCACCCAGGCGCCCCAACAATATTAGGTCTTCTTACCCATGAACATGGAATATCTCTCCATGTATTTAGTTCTTTGATTTTACTCATCAGAGTTTTGTAATTTCCCTCATATAGAACTTGTACATATTTTGTTAGATTTATATCTAAATATTTCAATTTTGGGGTGCTAATGCAAGTGGTATTATGTTTTCACTTTCAAATTCTACTTGTTCATTGCTGGTACATAGGAAAATGATTGACTTTTGAATATTATCATGTATCCTTCAACCTTGCTATTAATTGCTTATTATTCCAGGAGTATTTTTGTCAATTCTTTCAGATTTTCTACATAGACAATCATGTCATCTGTGGTGAGAAGGGACATCCTTGCTTGATCTTAGTAGGAAAGCTTCAAGTTTCTCACTATTAAGTATGATGTTAGCTATAGGTTTTTGTAGATATTCTTCATTGAATTGAGGTGTTCCCCTCTATCTGTAGTTTATTGAGACTTTTTACCATGAATGAGTATTGGATTTTGTCAAATGTTTTTTCTGTATCTATTGATATGATCATGTGATTTTTCTTTTTCAGTCTGTTGATGTGATAGATTACGTTGATTTTTGAATGTTGAACCAACCTTAAATACCTGAGCCACTAGCACATTTTAACCCTGATTGATTATATTAGTTAGTTGAGACCTTGGACCTGGAAAGGATGAAAGTTAGGGTCAAGTAAACTAGGGAAGTGGTATGGCAGGGATGGAAGAGTGCCCAGGAGATGGGTGTGAAAACCCCAGGATGGGGAAGGAATAGGTAGAATGAGAGGGCAGAGGTGAAGGTGACTGGAAATCAGATCCTGGGGAAGAAAGGGTTGGTTTTGTCCCAAGATAGACCTAAGCCTGAAAAAAAGAAGAAAGGAAAAACAGATCATCACTAGGTCAATACAAAGCCATTAACTCTGTGTGTGCATCCATTATGGATTTTGTTATAAAATGGCAATAGAAAACTATAGAAATCTAACATCTACCCAAGGTGGGACTATAAGATTCCTTTATATGTAGTATGATCTTAGAAGGTTGGAGATGATCTCGAATCTTGGCTAAAACTCCATAATCCCTATACTAAATGTCTGAAATGTGTTACTAGATGTCTTCATGAAGATATGTCTATTTCCCTCTGCAAGGAAAACGGCAGATGTTGCTTTCTGGAAGCTCTCTTCCTTTGAAGGTAGAAAGTTTTATGGGCTGAACTGCTGAATAATAGTCTAGAAACTGAGCCCAACATAAAATTTGAAGGGCAAGTCACACTGCCATCAAGCTTAGTGAGAGGAAAGTGATGGCAATTTTTCAATATGCAGACTCTCATCCAAGGAAATAAAAATGTTAAATAGAATTTCAGTGAGACTCTGTTTTGATCAGTTAATTACCAATAAAATATCATATTGTACTACATAACACATAAACTCTCATGTACCTCAACAAATATATGTATTTTGCATTGCACTTTGTTTCCATGTTTCAAATAGTTGACTGAGAGTTTTAAATAAAAACTTTTGTCTATTTCAAAACTTATTCCTGGACCAATAATGGCTTGCCATATTCCTGGAGTAATATCCAATATCTCTCTACTCACATGCTTGTATATATGGTTTTTCACCCTTTATGCTACAGAGCAAATATTGAATGTCACTTGATTATCAAATTATTATTTAATGAAATAGAAGTTACTTTATATATTCACCCAAAGTGGTATTTTTTAATGTATTGCCACAAAAGTAAACTAACAATGAACTCTAAACATTTCCTGCACATCAAATTAGCTTCTAATTTTTTCAAAAGACACATACATTTCACACACTTTCAAAAGGCATATTATGGCATTTTAAATTCACCTATTTTGCAGTTTAAACTGTTTTATGTACATTTTTTTCATGTGTCAAAATTATCAACATAATTATCATTTTATTGGCTGAAGAGTATTCCAACACACTGATATCCCATAGATGGTTTTGGAAAGTTCATTGGTTCAGAAATTCTTTTCATCTCATATCAAGTATTATCTGGTGTTCCATTTTGTCTTCTCTGTCCCTACTCATTCTCTTTCCTCACCTCCCTCAGCCTCAGCCAGAGGCTGACAGCGTCCTCACTCTCAGACACACACACAACCAGAACTTGGACAGAACAAAAAGAACACATCAGTCGTGTTTAATTTCCCTGAAGGCTGTTTGGTCTTTGGAAAATTCTGTTTTCGTGGATGCAAAGAATCATATGATCTCCTTCAACAGCTGTAATTAACCTGAGAGATTTTTTGCTGCCCCAGTGGATATCTCAGCCCCCTCAAGATCCACTAAGGGGAATCATGTAAGATGTCCAAGAAACTGTGGGAGTGACTTTAATTGCTGACACATTATCCAACACTTCTTAGATTTCCACAGTATCACTCAACCATTAGTTATCTTTAAAGGGAAACATAACATATATATATTTAAAATTGATTCCATAAAATTATGCCAATTAATATTTTTATTATATGCATTAGGGAACATTTTAATTCTTAATTTTCAGATATTTCTGCTTTTCCAAGACTGCCAGGCATTTGCCAGAACTTTACATTTCAGCCTCTTTAGAAAATGTTTCAGAAGCCCTTGATTTTATATTGTATTCTCCTATCTAGGCAGATCATACAGCTGAGCTCAGAATCTTCAGACATCCGTCCTTTCAACCAAATGCATTCATCACTCCTTCCCAGATACTTGGAAAGTACTACCCAGAAACCCCCTTGGCAACCCAGCAAAGGTCTGGGCTCCACATAAGCCACCACCTGACCCAGGTGCAGAGCCCTCACTCTTGATTTCCCCACTCTGGGAGCCACTACCAGAGTCAGATATATTACAGATTACTTTATTCACAAACACGAAGAAGCAACTGACACTGACTGAGCATTTAGAAGACATCATGCTGTCTATGAATAAGTTCTCATTTCACCTTCTCAACAACACAGGGAGGTGGGAATGACCATATCTGTACATCAGGAAATGGAGACTGGATTAGGGAACTTGGCCATGCTAAGAAACTCACGTAGCTGAGATCGGAAGCCAGGTTTGAATCACTTAGTGTTTTCACTGTAACTAGATTATCACTAAATATAGTTTAGATATATGTGTGCGTGTGTGTGTGTTAGTGTGTATATACACCCACACATATATATTAAAACATATATAAAACAAGTGCTCCAGCTTTCAGCAATCCTGAGCTAGCCACAGGGCATGGGTGGGTGACCAGAGCTGTGACCCAGTGTCCTTGTCAGGTGTTTGATATGCAGAGAGATGCGAGAGAAAGCACAGCGAGCGGAAAAGGCAGGAGAAAAGGTGCTGGAGGAGATGAAGACTGCAGAGCAAAGCTCTCAACTTGTAACTGATTCTAGGACAAAAATCTCCAGGAGGTCAGTTCCTCTCATTTGCTTTCTGCTGGTCGCTGTGGTCCTCTGAGTCCATTTGCATTCTGGACATTTCTGGAATTAAAATTTTTAGAGAATAAAATAGAAATGTGGATGGTGTATATACTTTTAAGTGATAATCTGTCTTTTTAAAAATAAAATGTTGTTAGCGCGATGGCAGTGTTTGAAGCTTCTTGGTACAAGATTTAGAGCTGGCACATAGGTGTGCTGAGGAAGGCTCCAGCCACCATGCCCAGAGACCAAGAGCTGACAGGCCCTGCTGGGAGGCTTTCGGAGGTCTGATGCCCAGGTCTGGAGTTCGGAGTTTGGAGCGGGGCTGCTCTCCCACCTCTGCCCAGAAGCAGCCCCCTGAGCCCCTAAGCATCTCAGCCTTGGTGAGGACACTGTTCCCCCAAGCATCCATGGGATGGCACAAACTAGAGAGTAGGGGCTGGAAATGGAGGGGACACTAGGAGTGATTAGAGCTTGCAGAATGGTTTAGAAGCAACTGGAAAATATCCGTCTGAAAACTCTCAGAAACAGCTGAGGCAGAGGTCATTGCCCAGGGGTCAGGAGTCTCATGGGACTCTAGGCCATTGCTTCATAATGTTCTGCCTCTAATTTTCTTCCACAACCTCTTCTGTCCCTGGAAGGAAGATGAAACCCAGTCCTTCTCTTACCATGTGGCTTTCTTAACATCTCTGAACTTGCACCTTCGGGTGCGCAAAGACAGGCTGCAGTGTTCCCTTCACTCTGGGAGGGGCGGTACGGACCGCTGGCTGATCCAGGTGGTACTACACACTCTCCGTTCTCGGCCCTTTCTCTCCTGGCATGGGGAGTGCCATGTGAATTCTAGTCCAATCTCTAGAGATTCTAATTCAATGGATAAAAGGAAGGCCTAGGAATGCAGGGATTTTAAATCAGTACTGACTTGAAATATCTGCACAATGGAGTCTGCTTTACTGTTATGTAGGTCACACAGAAGGGTATAGACAAATGTGTATGTGACTGGCTTGCAACTGAAATCCAAATGTTCTGCAAACCAATTCCTTTTGAGCACCTTTAAACACCATATAATATGGGCCAATCTCAGTTTTTTTTTTTTTAAGATTTTATTTATTTATTCGACAGAGATAGAGACAGCCAGCAAGAGAGGGAACACAAGCAGGGGGAGTGGGAGAGGAAGAAGCAGGCTCATAGCAGAGGAACCTGATGTGGGGCTCGATCCCATAACACCGTGATCACGCCCTGAGCTGAAGGCAGACACTTAACCGCTGTGCCACCCAGCTACCCCTCAGTTTTCTTTTTTTAAAACTATAATTCCATTGTAACTAATACACACTGTTATATTAGTTTCAGGAGTACAATATAGCGATTCAATATTTCCATATACTACTCAGTGCTCATCATGATAAGTACACTTTTTTTTTTAAGATTTATTTGAGAGAGAGAGAGCAAGCAGGGGGAGGGGCCGAGAGAGAGGGAGAGACTCTCCAGCAGACTCCCCACTGAGTGCGGAGCCCAACATAGGGCTCATCCCAAGATCACCACCAGAGCCAAAATCAAGAGTCAGCTGCTCAACCGACTGAGTGACTCAGGTTTCCCAAGATAAGTGTACTCTTAATCCCCTTCACCTATTTCACTCATCCCCCTACCCACCTCCCCTCTGAGAACCACCACTTTGTTCTCTATATCAAGAGTCTGTTTTAGGTTTGTCTCTCTCTCTTTTTTTCCCTTTGTTCATTTGTTTTGTTTCTTAAATTCCATACATGAGTGAAATCATATGGTATTTGTCTTTCTCTGACTGACATATTATACTGTCTAGATCCATTCTTGTTGTTGCAAATGGTAAGATTTCATTCTTTCTATGGAATAATATCTCATTGTGTGTGTATAAATATATACCCCCATATCCTTTATCTATTCATCTTATTGGACACTTGGACTGCTACAGGCCAATCTTAAAATGGTCTGGAATATTTTCCTTTTGAACCATTTCATTAAATTACCAGCAACTGACCCATTAACAAACTAATGACAGAGAAAATACCCTTATGTTGTGTAGGCAAAGCATATAAATCTACTTGGATATGAAGGGAAAATTGGCATCTGGTTTTGCACTTGGCTGCCCTCAAAGTTAATTCACTCATATACATAATTTTAAAGACTGCAAGAAAAAATTTTTTCAATGAGTTCCTTTAGAATAAATTTTGCAAAACCACTTTTGGGTGCTTTTCCAATTTTTCCAGAAAATCTGGTCCTCAGACTAGGTAAAAATAATATCTGGAAATGTAGATGAATGAATAGTGAAAAAATGTGCCCAACTCTAATTGTGAAAAGAGAACTGGAGCCTAAAACAAGCCTCATTTTTAAAAAAAATTAGGTCCAATAAAACCGTGTAAAGCTTAAATGCATTTGGCAAGAATAAACATCTGCCTAAAACCTACTAGAATTCTGTGAGGTACTGCTGTTTTGGTAACGTCCCACCTCACCAGCTCGCCCTGAAGGCAGAAAATGTCTGCTCCGTTAGCAAAAGCCTGGGCTACTTTTGAACAGTTAGCAAATTATTGCTGTAGTTACCATAACGTCGGGGCCGTGGCCCTCAGTCGTGGTCACGAACATCCATTTCCTGTGGTTCTCAGCACACTGCGCGGTCTCATCTCCCTGCGCAGCTGCAGGAATGAACAGAAGGGATCCATGCGCGGACCCTGGAAGAGGGTACCGTTCAAATGCACAGCCGGGCCGCTTGGAGGCTCTCACGCACTGCAGTCTACAACCCAGGTGACCGTATCTCTGATCTGTAGTCCAGACGCTCCAGCACTACAATCCAGGTGAGTTTGAACACGAAGACCCTGCGAATCCTGGGGCAGAAGACCACCGCAGGGAAACATAGCCCAACAAACGCACAAACGGAACCACCAAGAGCCAGAGACCATCTGGACCCGCGCACTCTTTGCTGTGTCCGCCCCCCGCAGTTTTTCCAGCACCAATGGAGACACCTCACAGAACTGCAATTTTGGATGAGAGGAGAGGCTTCTTAGTGGGTTCCACTGTTCCTCCCTGGTAAGTCTAATAGTGCCCACATTTGACTCCACGTCTTTTTTGTCTAAATTGACCCAGACATCCAATCTGCGATTTATACTGAGTTGCTGACCATTCACAATCACTGCTGTTACCTGTTTTGTATTATAAATAATCACCATTTCTTCTTTTTCTTTTCCAAAGAATTACACTTAAGAGTGCAAGTATCATCAAAGCAATATTTTTTAAAATAACATTAGATTGGTATAAAAAAAGAACCTGATGCTAAGGGAAATAAGTCAGCCAGAGAAAAACAAATACCAAATAATTTCACTTATATGCAGAATCTCAAAAACGAATGAATGAACAAACAACACCAAAAAGAGAAACACTCATAAATACAGGGAACAAACTCGTGGTTGCCTGAGAGGAGGTGATGGACGGGTGGGCGAAATATGTGAAAGAGATTAAAAAGTACAAACTTTCAGTTATAAAATAAGTCATGGGGATGAAAAGTATATCATAGGGAATATAGTCAATAATATTTAATGGGACTCCTGGGTGGCTCTGTTGGTTAAGCGTCTGCCCTTGGCTCAGGTCATGATTCCAAGGTCGTGGGATCAAGCCCTACATCAGGCTCTTGCTCAGTGGGGAGCTTGCTTCTTCCTCTGCCTGCTGCTCCCCCTGCTTGTGCTTTCTCTCTCTCTCTCTCTCTCTCTCTCTCTCATAAATAAATAAATAAATAAATAAATAAATAAATAAAATCTTTAAAAAATAATATTTAATAACTTTGTATGGTGACAGGTGGTAACTAGACTTATCATGGTAAGCATTTTATAACGTACATAATTGTCAAATCACTATGTTGTGCACCTGAAACTAATATATATGTCAACTACGATAAATAAATATATAAACAACCAAAAAAGGGGGGGAAAAGAAAGAAAAAAAAATCAGAAGCCACTATTTAACTGGGAAAAAAAAAAAAGCTAATACAAGTCTTGGTCAAGTTCAAAAGTCAGAATTTATCAACATCATTGATAAAGGCCCACCTTCCCTTCTGTCCATCTCTCCCCCCCACCCTCGCAAAGGCTGTTATAAAAATACCTCTCAGATTGCTGGGGTTGGTTACAGTGCCCTCATGTGTCTCTGCCTTGCAATGTCATTTTAAGCCTTTCAAAGAACGTATTATTTACATTCACAGAGTCACATAATTAGTAATGGCATTTTTAAGCAGTAGAAGCAAGTCCAAAATTTTCAAAATACACATACAGGATTGGACAAGCTTTGAAGTGCCATAAATGGCTCAGATTGGTCACCCCAGGGCTCATGTAGTTGAATTTTAAATTTAATGACAAAAAGTCAACAAAGATTTGACACCAAAGAAATAAATATATCTAAGGGGCAGTTGATGAAAATATTACATTCTCCTTAAAAATCAATGTAAAGCCACCTTAAACCTTGAATTTTTATGCTTTTGAAACCAAGTTGCTTTTATCTTCTCTGTTCAGATTTTGAAGAACTGTAATTGTACATTTTGTGAGAAAATGCATGTTTGACAGTAGCTAACTCTTCCATTCCTTAGCAAAAAGTCAGAACTATTTATTTCAGAAAGGTTAATTTCAAGTCAAGCTTCACTTTATGTTTTAAAATAGGCCTTAAGAGAGAATATTTAAGCATAGCCTCAGTTTAATTGGTTTAGCACCCTGGAAACTCATGTTAAAAATAAGGACATTTATAACAAAGAGAAACTGCCATGGCAGAGAAATTATTACATTCCCTGCTCCCTTTGGATTTTTAATTCATTGTTTTACAAGCCTACCTCAACTTAATTGCTTTTAATTTTTTTTTCCTTTTCTCCCCATAAGCTTATGGAGTACTCTCAGCCCAGGAAACTGCTGTCATTTGCTGGAACTGGCAAATAGGTCATCCTAGTCAGAAACAGCAACAAGAACAGGTATCAAAAGATGCAATTTCAAAAAATAGTTTTTAAAAGAACGTACATAACATTTTTCTCCTTGCTGCAAGAGCCAGTAAGTGTTAGAAACATTTAAATTGAGATTCTCTGTGGATATCATCCGGATTTTTCAACCCACAATTTTTGGAGGAGAGAGTTAAGTCCCAGGTCATTTGAACAAGATCAACCTTGGGGAAAAGAAAGACTTATCTCAGACCTTACTTTTTAAGAGTAAAATTCCGAAAGGCATTATTATCTTTCTAGGAAATCCCCCTTCCAGCTCTTGGATTCAGATTTTGTTTCATTCTGTGCATTACTCTCCATCTGAGATGGAATGGACAAAGATCGAAGTCATACACGGGTAAGACCTTGAGTCCTTCACAGTCTGGAGAAAGGTTTAACCTGTGATCCGAGAAATGGGAACAAGAAGTGGAGACAAAGAACAGGTTCATGAAGAAACTCCAAAAGCTTAGCAAGAGGTAATGAAAGCCACAATCCAAAAAAAGACGGAAGGAATCCGATATCAAGCAACAAATGTGTGTTTCCAACACTAGTGTGAAGCTTACAAGCCTGCCCAATGGCCTTAGACCTGTGAGAACTGTAGAAACTCTTGGCATAATGACTCCACCCAAACCCCAGCACCAAGAAATGTGACCACACTCTGCTGTGTCTTCTAGCAGCCTAAGGAGACATAAAGACAATTCAGATTCCAAAAACAGACAAACCCAGAACCTGCAACAAACAAACGAACTCCATAACGTTTGATGTAAATGTTACAGGTGCTAACAGAAAAATGAATCTCAAGGGTCTTATTTTTGAAGGTCAAAGAAAAGCCTGGTCAATGTACAATGAGGCATGAGAAAGACGGATATATAACTTTTCGGGAAAACCACTGAAGTTCCTCCTGTATTACAGTTACTGACCACATTCAAATGGTCATGGTTTGACTGGAATGAAAATCTTATTTGCTATCATGGTGTTAAGAAAACTCACTTTCAATAATATTGAGATTTAGGGTTTGGATACAAAACAAGACAAAAGCATCTAAAGGATTTTAAATTTTGTGTCTAACACATTTTCCAGGTGTTAATTTTACTAGGAAATTGGCCTCAACACCCAAAACTAGATGTCAATGTGAAGATTTAGAACTGCCTATTGATGAAATGATCTGGAATTTGACCAAAGCAATGAATTCATTTGATGTGGGGGTTGGAGGGGTCAGAGTGTCATGTTTGAACACCACATGGTTTAGAAGACTATGCTTAAGTGTATATGTGAGTGTATTCCCACTCCAGAAATAGATATTCACATGAATTTCTTGGAGCTTGGCTCTCAGATGTCCTGGAAGCTTGGCTATAGAAGGTCTGCTGCTTGAACAAAGACTAAAGAATCTGCATTCAGAAATGTGAGTACTTTGGAAAATTAAGAGAAACGGAAAGAAGGGCAAACATCAACTCAGCTGTTCAAACGGTTTTTCAGGTATGGGGTTAAATGTTTACATCTAGGTGTGAATAAGCAAATATGCTGAAACCATCCATCTGTATTGTTGAGGCTTTAGTCCTGAGAGAGAAATTTAATAAGTTATAAGACAGGGGAATTTGGTCTTAGAAATATATTATCCAAGAATTTATTAATGTTAAAATACCTGTTTTATTTCTACTGGTACTATGGAGGTCTATCTACATCTTGGTTTCTTTTTTTTTTTTTTTTTTAAGATTTTGTTTATTCAACAGAGATAGAGACAGCCAGCGAGAGAGGGAACACAAGCAGGGGGAGTGGGAGAGGAAGAAGCAGGCTCATAGCAGAGGAGCCTGACGTGGGGCTCGATCCCATAACGCTGGGATCACGCCCTGAGCCGAAGGCAGACGCTTAACCGCTATGCCACCCAGGCGCCCCTACATCTTGGTTTCTTATCCTGAAAAATTAGGACTGGTTGGGGAAGAAGAAAAGTAATTTGAAAATACAGAATTCTTTAATCTGGCTATTTCCATGCTCAAGCCATCTCCAGAAAGCAGTACAGATAAATAATTTGACCCCCAGTTTCCTTATTTAATGTATTTACATTTTTAAAAAAAATAATAAATTTGTTTATTTTCTTTGAGCTCAGGCAAAGAAATTCAGACTTTCTTCAACAACTACAATAATGTGGTGGTAGAACATGCAACTCTTGATCTTGGGGTTGTGAGTTCAAGCCGTGTATTGGGTGTGGAGCCTACTTAAACAACAATGACACATTGTATGGGTAAGGAAATTTTTTATTTTTTTTATTTTAATTTTTCTTTGTTTTAAATAGACTCCACACCCAACATGGAGCTTGAACTCACGACCCTGAAATTAAGAGTTACATGCTCTACCAACTGAGCCAGCCAGATGCCCCAAGAAAATGTTTAAATAAGGGCGCCTGGGTGGCTCAGTTGGTTAAGCATCTGCCTTCAGCTCAGGTCATGATCTCAGGGTCCTGGGATCGAGTCCCATGTTGGGCTCCCTGCTCAGTGGAAAGTCTGCTTCTCCCTCTCCCTCTGCTGCTCCTTCTGCTTGATAAATAAATAAAATATTTTTTTTAAAAAAAGAAAATGCTTAAATAGTAACGTGAAAGTGATAACCTAAACCAAGGACATGATTTATTTAATAAATATTTATCGAGTTCCTGCTATGTACATGCACTATCATGATTAGCCTAACAACCTGAGTAAGACAATGTAGAAACACTCACAATGTTTGTGAGGACTCTCACGGTTAAAAGGGAAAGAAATACCATTCAAACCAGCTCAAGTGATAAAATTGGCTCATTTTGCTTAAAAGTTCAAGAATTGTTTTAGGTATTGCTGGATCCTAGGTCTTAATGTCTTATCTCTTTATCTCTTAGTTCTGCCTTCCTTGAAAAGATTTAGATGAGCTAGAAAGGAAACCCACAGTTTAAAGACTTTAAGGTCATATATACAATCACCATTAGGGAAAATCTCCCTTGAGACTCATTTTTCTTGGTCTCACTCTCTGTCTTTAAAATGAAAGATTTGATGAAAACCACAATGAGAAACCACCTCACACCTGTCAGAATGGCTAAAATCAAAAACACAAGAAACAACAGGTGTTGGCAAAGATACAGAGAAAAAGGAACCCCTCTCACACTGTTGGTAGGAATGCAAACTGGTGCAGTCACTGTAGAAAACAGTAAGGAGGTTCCTCAAAATGTTAAAAATAGAATCACATAGGATCCAGTAATTCCACTACTGGGTATTTACCCAAAGAAAATGAAAACACTAATTTGAACAGATGTATGCACCCCTATGTTTATTGAAGCATTAGTTATAATAACCAAGATATGGAAGCCAAGATATGGAAGTAACCCAAGTGTCCATTGATTTATGATGAATGGATAAAGATGTGATATATACATATATTTCACATTATATATATATAATGGAATATCACTTGGCCATAAAAAAGAATGAAATCTTGCCATTTGCAACAACGTAGCTGGATCTAGAGGATAAAATGCTAAGTGAAATAAGTCAATCAGAGAAAGAAAAATACCATATGATTTCACTCATATGTGGAATTTAAAAAGCAAAACAAATGAACAAAGAAAAAAGAGACAAAAAACCAGATTCATAAATAACGAGAACTGGTTGCCAGAGGGGAGGCAGGTGGGGAAATGGGTGAAATAGCTGAAGGAGGTTAAGAGCACACTTATGGTAATGAGCACAGAGTAATGTATGGAATTGTTGAATCACTATACTGTACACCTGAAACTAATATAACACCGTATGTTAATTTTACTGGAATTAAAAAAAGAAAATGAAAACAAAATTAAATTTTAAAAGATTTGAGCTATCACCTCTAAGTTTTCCCCTGCCTTCAACATTTAGATTTACAAATAAAAATACAGTAAATTTGAATTTTGGATAAACAGTATAAGTATGTACCAAATATTTTATGGGAATACTTAAACGGAAAAGTGCTCATTGTTTATCTGAAATTCAAATTTAACTGGGTATACTGCATTTTACTTAGCCACTCTAATCCTAGACCTTAAGTTTATTCATTTGCTCATTCATTCGTCTGTCCATCCATCTATCCATCCATCCATAGATTTATTCAAACAGATACTAATTGGGCATTTGCTATGTGACCAGATACCCTGCTCGGTACAGGGGACACAGTTAAGACAAAAACAGATAAGATTCCTGCTCTCATGGGACTTTCAACCTCTCTAGGTGGGGAAAGTGGCAATAATCATATAATCACCAAGGTAGATATATAATTGCTAGGTGAGTTAAGTATGCTGAAGGAAAGGAGAGCACATTACAAAGGACTAGAGGTCAGTGAAGGCTTCCTTCCCTAAGGAAGTGGTGCTTGAAATGAAAGCTGAAGTCTAGGTTGGATTTAACTGAGTGGGGGAAGAGTATTCAGGATGGAGGAACCAACGAATACTTCTAGTCTATATTGAGATTAGTGATTGTAGAGTAGGACTGAAAAATCGGTTGGCATCCTCTTTGGCAGACTTGAAGAAAAACATGAATAATGGCTCCCTCTCACCTCCTCAGTCATTCTGGCTCCTCTTACAGTCCCAGGCTTGCTTTGTGACCATAATGGCACACTTCCCATGAGTAGTAGTACCATAGTTACTGCAGGTGAATGCTTCTTCAGATGTCAGTGTAAGGAAGCGTGGGCATCAGAACCTACAACTTATGATGACAGTCCTGAAAAGACATTACTGGTTCTATTTCACTTCAGTTATCCAAACTGAAACTTCTGCATATGAACCGTGAATAATACATGGAAGTGTTAGTTCTAAGTCAGGAGACCTGGATTCTGGCATTTATTCTGCTTGTGGCTACATAGGTGAGTGTGGACATGCCATTTAGCCTTGATTTCCTCAGCTAACTAAGGGAGTCACACCATGATTTCAGCCTACCTCATTGGATTGTGAGGATTAAGATAACATGGAACCTAATATTTGAAAAATGAGTTTTACTGTTCCTATATTATTGATCATACCAAAATAGTTACTACCATTGTTTTTGGTGTGGATAACTTCCATACAATATTCAATGAAATACATCCCCTAAAGTTCTATTAGGTATATTGAAACTTGAACACATAAATGTGACATGAATAAGTGCTTTTCCAGCTTTATTCATGTGCTTAATAGAATAATCATTTAGCATTGGCTAGTGCTCCATCGATGTGAAATTGAGGGGGTTGATGTGCGTAGAGTTCCTTGAAAGTTGGTTGCTTCCCAAATATAAATCTCAGTTATTACTACTATCATTATAGCTGATACTTCTTTTTTGACACATTAACTTCCCCGCACTGAATAAACTGCTCAGTTGTTTGAAGGACTCATGTCGTCATTCCTCTCTTCTCGATGTGTCTTGTTGCTGTTGAACTAAACAACTCTAGCTCCCAGGGTGCTTATTTAATAAATGGTGCTGTGCAGTTCCCAAAGAAAGACTTCCAATTTTCCTCTAGTGTGATGGCTGTGATCAAGCTCCAACACCCTGCAGTCTTGTTCAATGAGAATGTATACCGGGAACTCACTCACTACCTTGCTTGTTGTATTTAATCTTAAATTCTATTAACTGTAGAAGTACCTGATGCTTTTCGTCTTCTCTTGACAATTTCCTCCTCTACTCACTCCCAAAGTTGGAAAAAAAGGTTAATTGCTATATATTTTTTAGTAAATTTTCTCTGAATTTTATAAGATGCTATGAAGGTTATCGGTATTTCATGCACCTCTTAAAATGCACACACACACACACACATGCCTGTGTGTGCACAAGAAATACAGTCTGGCTAGGAGTTGAGTGGAAATAATAGTTGATGGACCAAAATGGTAGAGTCATGGAGTTGGCAGAGATATTGAGATCAAGTTCAAATTCTTCATTTCACAGATGAAGAAACTGAGGTTCAGAGAGTTTACATGATGTAGCCAAGGTCACATGGCAATGGCAGTGCAAAAATATAGACCTCCTGAGGACCAAATCCAGCCCACCACTGCCTGTTTGTGGAAATAAAGTTTTATTGCAACACAGCCACACCCACTTGTTTTATTGTCTATGGCTACATTTGTGCCGCACTGTCAGAATTGAATAGGTTGTTTCTGTTTTGTTTCAAATTTTATTTACTTTCTTTTTTTTATGCAAAAATGTAGTTTCATTAAAGCACAGGGACAGGACCCATTATTTACTTTTTTTAAAATTGAGGTATAATTGACATACAACCTTCTAGTAATTGCAGGTATACAACATAATAATTTGGTATTTGTATATGTGCCAAAATGATCAGAGAAGTTTCAACAGAAACTATATGGTTTACAGAACCTAAAATATTTACTAGGCCTCTGCCTCCAGCTGGCAAAAGGGGAACGAACATGAAGTGTATATGAAGTGGGTGCTGGGGAGGTCGTGGGGGCAGCCAGCCTGGAGTGGTGCACACCATTTCTACTCACATTCCATTGGCAGGCATTAGTAATATGGCCCCACTTAGATACAAGGAGGGTTTGGAGATGTAGTCCTGAGCACCTGATTCCCAGTGCAAATTCTACCCTAAAGAAGTGGGATCATGATTTTGATGGCTAGCTAGCTGTCTATGCCATAGGTTGTGTGGACCTGTTTGTCTCTTGTAGTGTGGTAGACACATTTGGCAGGTATCTGCTCAGTAAATGGCTCCCATTTCTGAGAACTGTAGCCTTCCAGAGGCTCGGCCCCTGTGGCCATGTCTTTACTATCTAATGCCACCACTTGTCATAGAACAATATTGAATTAAAGGATGACATTAACTCCAAATATATTTCCAGAATTTTTGATAACATACTAAGAGATGATAGTGTTTCTCTGTTGTATTTTTAAGTGTTCTTCATTTACTAAACTTTTAAACTAAAATGATATACACAGACTCTCACTAGAGGCCACATTTTGTTTTAAATCTATTCCAAGTGTTACATATTGCTGGCCTTTTAAAATAATACACATAGCTTGTTAGGCTAGGCTAGGAGTATATCACCATAAAAATAAAAATTGCTCTATAATTGGTAATACGAATTTCACAAAGTGGAAAGGCAAAATGTCACTATCTTTCAGTATTCTTCAACACAACATAAAATGCAAGCAAAATAACAGTATAAGCTTTTAATTGGGAAAACAGATGAATACAGTGGCTGTGGGGCAACCACATTTAGGCCCCACAGAAAAGCAGAGAAAACCACACTGCAGAATAAGTGAAGGGTGAAGCAGATGCACAGAGAAGAGAGGAGACAAGAGGCCATGGGGCTCCATGAAGAGCATAGTTTCTTTAGCTCCTTATGGGTTTGGGTTCCTGGTTTTCATTCGCATGAGGCCCATTTAAACTTCCTAATTTTGAGACTTTTAAGATACCCAGTACAGTGGACATATATGCTTTTGTCTACCCTGAACCCTTTCCTTTGTTTGGGGGATCAACTTCTCCTCCATCCCATACCGGTTCCAACATGTGATCACATGACTTTGCTTTTTTATCCACAGTGATTGATCCTAGGGAGATGCATATGACCCAAGGCAGGACAATCAGAGGCTTCTTCTGGGATGTTTTTGAAATGGAAATGGAAGGAAATGGAAGAAGGAAGCTTTTTTCTCCAAGGAGGGGAATCAGCAAACTATGTCCTGGCCAAATTCAGCCTACTGCCTGTTTTGCTTTTATTTTTTGAAATAATTATAGACTCACAGGAAATTTCAAAAATAGTAGGGAGATTCCAACACCCGTCACCCAGCTTCACCCAATGACATCTTATGTAATTATCATATATTATTAATACCATGAAATTGATACTGGCACAATATTATTAACTAGAATGCAGACCTTATTCAGATTTCATCGGCTGTTCACTTTCTTTTTATGTCCTTGTATATAGTTCTATGGCATTTTATTATGTGTACAGAATCCTATAACCACTATCACGGTCAAGATACAGAACTGTCCCACCACCACAAAGGAACTCCCTTTTGCTACCCCTTAATAACATAGTCCCCACTTTCTTCTCCAAACCTGCCACTAATTTCTTCTCCATCTCTATGATTTTGTCATTTCAAGAATGTTATGTAAGCAGGATCAAACTCCACATAACCTTTTGAAATTGGGCTTTTTCATTCAGCATAATACCGGTGAGTGCCAAGCTGTTGTGTATCAATAGTCTGTTCCTTTTTATAGTTGAGTAGTATTCCATTATAGGGATATGCCACTAGACTGTTTAACCATTCACCTTTTGAAGGACATTTAGGTTGTTTCCAGCTTTTGGCTATTACAAATAAAGATTCATATACAATTCTAGGATAAATGGTCAGGAAAGCAATTGCTATGTCAAATATGCATTGAACTTTTTAAGAAATTGCCAGACTGATTTCCAGAGTGGCTCTACCATTTTACATTCTCACCAGCAATATGTGAGATCTAGCTTCTTTGTGTCCTTGCAAGTAATCAGTGCTGTCAGCACTTTTTAAAAGATTTTATTTATTTATTTTTGAGAGAAAGAGAGGGAGGGAGCACTAGTGGTGGGGGGGGGAGGGAAAAGGAGACTCCCTGCTGAGCATGGAGCCCCATGTGGAGTTCAGTTCCATGACCCTGGGATCGTGACCTGAGCTGAAGGCAGACGCTTAACTGACTGAGCCACCCAAGGGCCCTAATACTGTCAGTATTTTTATTTTAATCATTCTAATAGGTTTGTAATAGTATCTCATTGTTTTAATTTGCATTTCCCTCTGGCTAGCAATTTTGAACACTTTTCATGTGCTTAGTTACCATCTATATATCTTCTTTGGGAAATCATCTATTCAAGTCTTCCACCATTTTCTAACTGGGTCATTTGTTTTCTTACTGTTGAGTTTAGAGAATTTTAAAATATATTTTAGATATAGATTCTTTGTAAGATACATGCTTCACAAAATCTTTTATTCCTTCTGCTACCTGTTTTTGTAAATAAAGTTTTATTGGAACTCTGTTTTACTTTTATAAACAAAGTTTTTATTGGGCCACTTCCATGCTACACTGGCAGAATTGAGTAAGGTGCAACAGAGACCATATGAGTGACCCCAGAGACCACTAGAAGTCTGCAAAGCCTACAGTATTTACTATCTGGACCTTTACAGAAAGTTTGCTGACCTCTCCTCTAAAGTGGGAGAGGGGGAAAGATGAAAGCCTAGAACTGCCAGAAGCCTTGCTCCTCCACACGTGGAGAAAGTCAATGTAGAGTAGAATAAGGCAGATTTGCATGTAAATTAGAGACAAGACCAGGAAGTATGAGTCCAGGTTGCAGACCATTTTGTCTATGCTCCAGCACTTCTGTGGAAGCCAACAAATTTCCCCTTTTGCCTAAGCTGTTTCAAATCATGTGGGGGCAGGATGGAGACTTGCCATAGGGCATAGACAGTGTAAAGGAAAATCGGGATGAGGCTGCTGACCAGCCTCAAATAGCCATTTTAGGATTTTCAAAAGCCATGTGTCTTTAAAATTCAGCAGAGCAGATGACAGCTCCCGGTTTCTAGTGTCTTCTAATTTAATAGTAGACCTGTGTTCTTTTTTCATTTATCCCTTTACAATAAGTTTTTTATAAGTGAGTGACAGTTGTGTTTCCTCTGTGTTGTATGTACACACACACACACACACACAGATTTTAAGAAATTGGCTCACGAGATTGTGAAGTCTGAAATCTAGGGCAGGTCAGTAGGCTGGAAAGTAGGCATGAGTTGATGGTACAGTCTTGAGTCTGAAATGTATGGGACAGACCAGCAGCCTGGAAACTAAGGCAAAATTTCTGTGTTATAGTTTTGAGATAGAATTCCTTCTTTTTTAGGAAACCTTAGTTTTCACTCTTAAGATCTAAAACTGATTGAATGAGGCCCACCCACATTATTGAGGGTAGTCTCCTTTTCTTAAACTCAATTGATTATAGATACAAATCATAACAATAAAATACCTTCCTAGCAATTGGGCACCAAAGCTTAGCCAGGTTGACACACAAATTTAATGATCACAGGAAGATACAACAAAATTACTGCTTAATTAATTTTTTATTGAAAGCCAATTTGGAGATTTTCAGCCACATTTATTTATTACTTATTTATTTAACATCGACTATGTACCCAGCTCCGTTAAGATATCCATATAGCCACTTTCATCTGAAGGTCCCAGGGATACAACACTCATAGAAACCCCTAAAGCCTAACTGCCCTCCTTCCCAGTCTCAAGGAAGCGAAAACTCTCCACTCTGCGGAACCCACCACACTCTAACTCACAAGTCAGCTACCTCACTGTGCTCTCTCTCAGGGAGCAAGCCTAGCTTAGCTCCTTCAAGGGTTACTCTTTAAAACAAAACACTGACTAGCCCCCAAAAGCCTCTAAGAAGATTTTAATCCTCTTCTGTGAAAGGGGGAGTGATAGAGCGTGAGGTTGTGGGGTGTGGGGGTTGGAAAAAAAGAGGCTGGCCCCAAGAATAATAGGGTTTGGGTTTCCTTGCAGAAGGCAGGAAGAGAAGTGAATGACCTTTTAATTTTTTTAAATCTCCTACAACTCTAAGACAATATAGACTTAAATATCTCCATCAATTGCCCTGGCTATGACTTTTATTCATTTCTAGAAAAGAGCAGAGCTGAATCAAATGGTGGAGAGAGAACTTAGCAGAGTCAGGCATCTGAGTTCTAATCTCAACTTTGCTATGATTTATAAATATGCGTTGAATGAATAAGCAAATTGCCTCTGTGATGTGAAGTTTATCCTTACCTCTTAATACATCGCCTTCATTTGCAAGACAGCAGTGGTAATTATGATATCTGCCCTACTTCTCTTGGAGAATCACTGTGAGGAGTTTTAAAAGGAGGAAATGAAAACAAATTTTGAATGAATACAAAGATTGGTTACTGTGAGCAGCAGAATAATGGCCCTAAAGCTTATCCATGTCTTAATCCCCCAACCTGTGGATTTGTTACATTGCATAGTAAAAAAGAATTCCGATTGCAAATGGAGTAAAGCTTGCTAGTTAGCTAATTTTAATATAGGGTTATCCAGGATTATCTGGGTGGGCCTAATGTAATCACAGGTGTTTTTAAATGTGGAAGAGGGAATCAGAGAGTTAGTGTCAATATAATGTGACATGAGAAAGATTCAACCAGCCATTGCTGGCTTTAAAGATAGAAGAGGACCCCAGCCAAGGAATGCAGGTGGCCTCTAGCTGGAAAAGGAAACAAATTCTCCCTTAGAGCTCCCAGAAGGAACACAGCCCTGCCAACACTTTGATTTTAGCCCAGTGAGACCCATTTTGGATTTCTCACTTCCGGAACAGTAAGATAATCAATTTGTGTTTATAAGCCACTAAACTTGCAGTAATCTGTGACAGCACCCATAGAAAATTAATAAAATTGCATCAAATTATTTTAGATGGCACTGGTCCCTAACACCCTAGAACAAAAAATGGGTCTCTCTAGATTATTAACCATAATTGGATGTTTGTTATGCAAACTAAGGTATCCATGGGTAAGGCTCCCAGTTTTTAACTAATTTGAAATATCATAGCACCAACCATCAGCTACATTACATTGATATGAATTTTACATGTTTGTGTTTGCTGTGGATCAGTGTTTCTTAAAGTGAAGTGTGAGGTTGTATTAATCTCCTAGGGCTGCCATGACAAACCAGAGTGGCTTAAAACAACAGATATTTATTTTCTCACAGTTCTCGAGGGTAGAAGCCTAAAATGAAGGTGTCAGCAGGGACAGACTCCTTCTGAAGACTCTAGGGAAGATCCTTTCCTTGCTTCTTCTAGCTTCTGGTGGTTGCTTGGCGTACCTGAGTTCATGGCAGCATAACTCCTGTCTCTGCCTCCATCTTCACATGGCCTTATTCCCTGTGTGCCTCTGTGTTGTCTCTTTCTCCTTCTAAGGACACCAGTCTGGGATTTAGAGCCCATCCTAATCTAATATGACCTCATCCTAACTTGATTATATCTGCAAAGACTCTATTTCCAAATAAGCCATGTTCATAGGTACCAGGAGTTAGGACTTCAACTAACCCTTTAGGGGGACACAGTTCAACCCACAACAGAGGGCTACTTCCTCAGAATCCCTGTTGCGCTTCTTAGAGATGTAAATTCTTGGGGCCCACCTCAGACCACCTGATTGGGTTTCCAGGGGTGAGGCCAAAGTATCTGCTTATTTAACAAGCTCCTCTCATGAATATTAGTCACCTAAACCTTAAGAACCATTGATATGTTTAATGGTTTTACTTTTCATAATTTAAAATGGTAAGGAAAGATAATTTAGCTTAAAGCCACTTAGGTCTTCCAAATATTTGTTGTATATATTTATAGAAGTGAAAAATGCAGGAACTCTCCTCCTGTATACAATGGTGTGCACAACTTGCACAAGATGCTAAAGGCTCCCCCCTCCAAAAAAACCAGCAGGTGTTCAAATAGTTCCATAAACTCAAAGCTGACTGGTTTTTACTTTCAAACTTCACCGTGAAGACCTCCAAGCTGGGAAATTGTTGGCCTAAGAAGAGAAGAGGTACCCAACAAAAACACTGATGTGAAGGAAAAAGAGAAGGTGGCCTTTGAGCCCCTGAAACACAACATGGTCCCAAGAGAAAGAAACAAATCCTGACATGTTTTCTCAGAGTGACATGGGTACCTATGAGGAGGTGGCCCCAGAGTGGGGGTGGGGGGGGGTTAGGGGAACAAAGGAACAGAGAGAAATTCTGGGGAATCTGACAGAGGCAACTCAAGTTCCTGGGAAAGTTCTGTGTTGTGTTTGTCTCTCCTCTGAGAATGTTAGCTCTGAGCCAACACAAGTGCTCTGTATGTGTCTTAAATAAGTAGCGTCCCCCCCTTTGTTTTCTCTAGCCAAGATTTATTTGAAGAACATTCAAGTACATAGGTTGTATATAGAAATACAAGGAAAGGTGTTTGCCAAAATATTAACAGTGGCTATCTCTGGATGGTGGGATTTTAGGTGGTTTTTACCTTTATAATTTTTTTTGGTTTTTGTTGTTGCTGTTGTTCCAGAACATTATAATTTTCTGTATTTGATTTTGTTCTAATGAGCATTTATTATTTACAAAATCAAAAAGTAAGCCATTAAAACTGTAAGATAGTTGTGCCTATGAGTACTTTGTTCATGTGAGATGGTAGATAAAATAATAGCAAACAACCGAGTTAGTTTTGAATAGAAGTCCAATCCATTAATTAAGATTCTTTTGTTCTCTGTAGCAGACCATCATACCCTGAAGTAAGTCAGGAACAATCAAAGGAAAAAGAGAGAGAGCGCCCTGAGGCTCTCTAACAAATGGTTTTATTTTCTCCTTCTTCCCCTCCAACCTCTCAAATCTGAGGAGGAGGAGGAAAGAAGAGAGGAGGCGAGTAAGGGGAGGAGTGGGGGGGGGGGGTGCTGGGCCCNGGGGGGGAGTAAGGGGGGGGGTGGGGGGGGGGGGCTGCTGGGCCCAGGGTGTGGCTGCGATCAGGGCCAGAGAGCCAAGGGATTGGTTGGAAAATGGAAGGAAAGCTGGACACTCTTTCAAGTCTATAAAGCAGCTTGCTGAGATTTTTATTTACCTGTCAAGTGTGGACCAGAAAAACAGTATTATATGAAGAAACAAATTATTTGACTACTAGTCCAGGTTTGGGATCCCATCTGCCCTGCAGGGTCACCCTANGGGTCCCCCTTTTTTTTTTTTTTTTTTTTTTTTTAACCACAGAATCCCATCCCTTATCAGATGTCTTTACTTACCAGGGCAGTAAAAGTAGTTTTTCTCTGAGTATTATCCCAGCTCTTAAATAATGTTTTCTAGAACATTTCTAGCTAACAGGGTGTTTATAGTGTTTAAAGTTTTAAAGTATAAACTGCCTAGAGTCTGCCATATAATCTGCAGGGAGTCTGCTTCTCCCTCTGCCTCTGCACCTCTACTCTCCACTTGTGCTCTTTCTCTCTCTCTCAAATAAATAAAATCTTTTAAAAAATTAAGAACTTACCAAAGTCAACACCCAAAAAACAAGAAATGGGCAGAAGACATGAATAGACATTCTCCCAAAGAACACATCCAGATGGCCAACAGACACATGGAAAGATGCTCAACATCACTCATCATCAGGGAAATGCAAATCAAAACCATAAGATACCACCTCACACCAGTCAGAATGGCTAAAATCAACAACACAGGAAACGACGGATGTTGGCGAGGATGCAGAGAAAGGGGACCCCTCTTACACTGTTGGTGGGAATGCAAACGGGTGTAGCCACTCTGGAAAACAGTATGGAGGCTCCTCAAAAAGTTAAAAATAGAACTACCCCATGATCTAGCAATTGTACTACTAGATATTTACCCAAAGGATGCAAAAACTCAGATTCAAAGTATACATGCACCCTGATGTTTATAGCAGCATTACCAATAATAGCCAAACTATGAAGAGAGCTGAAATGTCCATTGACTGATGAATGAACGGATATCCTGAAGCAGGATAAAGGATAAAGAAGCAGGATGAAGAAGATGAGGTATGTGTATGGAATATTACTCAGCTGTCAAAAAAAGAAATCCTGCCATTTGCAACACCGATGGAGCAAGAGTGTATTATGCTAAGTGAAATAAGTCAGTCAAGAAAGACAAACACCGTATGATCACAGTCATACGTGGAACATAAGAAAGAAAAGAAATGAACATATGGGAAGAGAGAAAAGAAAAAAAGGAGAGAGGGAAACAAGCCATAAGAGGCACTTAACAACAGAGAACAAACTGAGGGTTGAGGGTGAGGGATGGGCTAGGTGAGTGATGGGTATTAAGGAGGGTATCTGGTATAGTGAGCACGGGGTGTTGTATGTAAGTGATGAATCACTGAGTTCTACTCCAGAAACCAATATTACACTGTATGTTCACTTCCTAAAATTTAAATTAAAAAAAATTTAAAAAGAATATAAGGCCCAGGGAGGAAAAAAAAAACCAAATCGCCAAGTATGATGTTGCTAAGTCCTGACTGAGGGGATATGAGAAGGAAGCTAACATTTGGTGAGTTCCCACTATGTGCTGGTACTTTGCTAGATGCTTTTTACATTATTTTATTTAATCTTCAAAACAGTGCAAGAGATAGCACTGTTGTGCATATTTTGCAGATGAGGAAACTAAAGCACAGGAAGGTTAAATAACTTGTCAAAATCACAAAATTAGTAAGTGGCAGAGCTTGTAGGACCTATCTGGCTGGAAAATCCTTGTTCTTTTCACTAAGTAGAAACACCATGGCATACTAGAGAGTTCAAATCTCTAGTATCTCTTTTGTTTTGGTCACTGCTGCCATCCATTACAGAGGGACTTTGGCCTTGAACTTTTAAACTCATTCTTTAGTGTAGACATAGCATCGCATGATGTGTTAGTCTGGGTCCTCCAAGAAGCAGACCCCAAGATAGGATTAGATGTGCAGAGATTTTATTAGGGGAAATGTTGATGTGACAGAATATGGGGCAGTTATGGGAAAAGGCTGAGAGTTGTCAGACTGCAAAGCAAGTCTGATCCCGGTAAGAAGAAAGGGAAGGAGGATTGGATGGAAGGTTCCTGGACCACTAAGCAGTCTCAGGAAGGCTTAGTAAAGTTTTTGGGAAGTCCTTAGCCAAAATAAGCTATGAGGGCGATGACTCTTGAGCCAGAGTCACCTTGAACCAAAGTTGAGAAGTCCCACATCTCCCAGGAATGAGTCTGCCTTATTATCCCTGCCCTATACAGCCATCGAATGCGAGCAGCTATGAGCATCATGGTCTCTCTGTAACTACTAGGATGGACAAAAAAGTGAAAGACAACCCACAGGATAGGAGAATATATTTGCAAATCATATATCTGATAAGGACTTGTATCTAGAGTATATAAAGAACACACTTCAGTGATAAAAAGATAAGTAACCCAATGAAAAATGAACAACGGATTGAATGTAAATTTCTCCAATGAAAATATACAGATAGCTAGTAAGCATGAAATGATGTTGAAAATCATTAGTCATTAGAAAAATGCAAACAAAAGCCACAATGATAGATACTTCACACCCACTAGGATGGCTATGATTAAAAAGATGGACAATAACAAAAGTTGACCATAGTGTAGAGAAGTTGGAAACTTCATATACTGTGGGTGGGAATGTAAAATGGTAGAGCTCCTTTGGAAAACAGTCTGTTTGTCGTAAGTTAAAAAGACTCAGTGATTCTACCCTAGGTATATATCCAAGAGAATTGAAAACCTATATCCATACAAAAACTTATACACAAATATTGATATTAACCAAAAAGTGTTCATCAACTTTTGAAGGGATAAACAAAATGTGGCCTAGCCATAAAATGGAATATTACTTGGTCATAAAAAAGGAATAAATAACAGAATACTGTTCAGCCTTAAAAAGGGAGGAAATTCTGGGGCGCCTAGGTGGCACAGTGGTTAAGCGTCTGCCTTCGGCTCAGGGCGTGATCCTGGTGTTATGGGATCGAGCCCCACGTCAGGCTCCTCTGCTATGAGCCTGCTTCTTCCTCTCCCACTCCCCCTGCTGTGTTCCCTCTCTCGCTGGCTGTCTCTATCTCTGTCGCATAAATAAATAAAATCTTTTAAAAAAATAAAAATAAAAAATGAAAAGGGAGGAAATTCTGTCATATGCTACAACATGATGAACTTGGAAGACATTATAGTAGGTGAAATAAGCCAGGTGCACAAAGACAAATAATAGATGATTCTACTTGTATGAAGTGCCTAGAGTAGTCAAACTCATAGAGACAAAAAGTAGAAAGGTGACTGCCAGGGGCTGGGGGTGGGGAGGGAGTAAGGGGTCGTTTTATAGGTATAGAGTTTCAGTTTTACAAGATGAAAAGAGTTCCGGAGATTGGTTGTACAACAATGTAAATGTACTTTACTGAACTGCATGCGTGAAATGGTTAAAGTGGTGAATTTCATGTTATGTGTATTTTACCACAATTTCAAAAAGGGCAAAACAAAATGGGGGGAAAAAAAGGAATGAAGTACCCATATGTACCGTGACGTTGGATGAACCTCAAAACCACTGTGGAAGCCAAAGAAGCCCGACATAAAAGGCCACGTTGTATGGCCCCATTTACACGAAATACTCAAGATAGGCAAACCCGTGGAGACAAAAAGTAGCTTAGTGGTTGCCATAGCTGGAGAGAGTGGAGAACGAGGAGCAACTGCTCATGGGAACAGAGCTTCCTTTTGGAGGAATTAAAACGCTATGGAATCAGGTAATGGTGATGGTTGCATGACTTCGCGCAGACAGTAAAAACTATTGAATTGTATACTTTCAAAATGAGTTTTATGGTATGTGCATTATACCTCAATAAAGATGCTATTTTAAAAAAATGCCGCAATGCATTGTAGAGCCCGTCACACGGGAGCCTCAGTCAATGACACTCCCTGCGGTTGCAGATCTAGGAGGTGCCTTTTCATGGCGGCCACACATGAAGACCTATTACAAGTGTATTTTTGGCGTTGGTCATAATAGTTACCTAAAATGCATTAAGCGCAGCTCTGAGCAGAGTAATGGGCTAAATTATTTCCCCCAAATGATTTCCTTTTCCAGGATTCAGTAAATGCATGGTCCCGATTTTCTCACTGAGGGTACATGAGTTTTGATGCCGCTATTTCACTGCTGTGACCATTCTGCTTCTGAGAGAGCAAAGGCTCTGTCAGCAGAAAATATGAAATGGTTTCAGATCTACTTTGTGACCCTAACAAACATAAAAGTAGGATGAAACAACTTGGTATTTTCAACTGCTGACCAGAGCCACACTTATGCAAAACTGTCACAGGAGTCGTTGCTGCTATCATCCTCACTTTGGGCAAATGAAATGGAAAGAACGAGGGACGGGATGAGCCCTGGCGAAATAAGATGGGAATGCTTGTGGCTCAAGGTACATGGTAATTTTTTAAAGTTCCAGATTTACTAGCTTAAGTGGAAGATAAACCAACATCCAATTTAAAATAAATTTCCCTGAGGTAGAAGGAACAAAAGGAGGGAATACTACCAGAAGTCAGACATTTCTTAAATTACTTAAAAATACGACTTTGGAATCATGTGAATGTGCTACATGAGTAAAATAAAATGGAATAACTATGAAAATTTAAAAATGCAGTTAGTAAACCTGTGTATTGAGTGGGTAGCTTAACTGCACAGAGAAGAACTATTCCAAGAACTATTCCCTGAACAACATAATAATTTGACTGGGATGTACTCTAAGACAAAAAGAACTGCAAAAACGAACAAACCTGAGTTTTTTCCAGTAGTCTTATTGTTAGTAATAACATTGGTATAGTTTATTATAAACTATTATGTATGTAATTGGATAAAGCAAATAAGAAATTATGTTAATTCAAGGGGAGCCAAGATTTTCAACATTAAAAAAGTTACAAATATAAAATTGGAGAATTTTTTTTTTAAGATTTTATTTATATATTTGACAGAGAGAGAGAGGCAGCCAGCGAAAGAGGGAACACAAGCAGGGAGAGTGGGAGAGGAAGAAGCAGGTTCCTGGCAGAGCAGGGAGCCCAATGCAGGGCTCAATCCCAGCACCCTGGGACCACACCTTGAGCTGAAGGCAGACGCTTAACGACTGAGCCACCCAGGAGCCCCAAAATCGGAGAAGTTAAATAAAAACCATGTAATCCTAAATTTGAATTAGAAATGTAAATGCATAATGCATTTTCTATTAAAAAATATGTCCTGGTTCTATCTACTAGAAAAGCCTAGGGATGAACCCAGGCTCATCTGTCTACCGTAGCACCCAGACTGCAGTTTCTAAATACAACTTCTCACCAAAGGGAACTGGCCTCTTGGGAAAATGGCTAATTAACTGGAGCAAAAGTGATTCTGATGAGCTTGGAATATCTTGTCATATTAGAAAGCAAGGAAGCTATGAAAAACTATGGGGGTCGTGATAAAAGGATTCAGAGGCCAAGGCTCCCATGGGCCAAAAATGGGACAAATTTAAGCATCAAGAGGAATGATAACTGCAATGGAATGAAACACATAATCTGTGAGTTTATAATGATGCTAAGCAAACGAAAAAATATTGATCATCTTTGGAGAATGTTAGGGAACCAAATCAGTTTTCTTAAAAAAAGAAGAAAAGGATCAAGCAATTATTCTGCTTTTCCTGCACAAATTATACCTCAGGACCATAAAACTGTTGATAAAAGGAAGTTTTCTTGATAGAGTTAAGCTAATAAGAAGAATAATAAAAATAGAATACGATCATTTTGCCACTTTCTAATGAATTAATGCATATAGACAATGGTCGTCAAGGGTCTGCTAACATTACAGAAGACATCCTGACATGTTCCGCCCCCTAGTGGAAAGTCAACATTATGAAGTATTCTTGATAAACAAGCAAACCTGAATTCAATACAGGTGTCAACAACCTGTGTCTATTTCAATGTCAATTTCTCAGCTGAACCTGTAGGTACTGTCCAATAAGGCAGGCACTAGGCATTTGTGGCTACGTGAATATAAATTAATTATAACAAAACAAAATAATGCTGTCCCTCAGTCACACTAGTACAATAGTCATGCACGTAGTTATAGAGCACTTCCATCATCATAGAAAATTCTACTGGACAGGGATGAAAACCTAGTTTACAGGAAGGACAGGGAACATGATTCACACAGCACGAGGATTCAATCACTAAATCTAGGAATCTCTATAGGACAAATGACCCAGCTCTTTGAACAAATAAATTACAAGGGAAAAAGGAGGGAGGTGGAATGGATAGTTTAAAAGAGGCTGACAAAAAACAATCAAATGTAAAGCATGAGCCCTTTGGATCCTGATGGTAAAGCCCTGAACAACATTAATGAGGCAAAATTTAAATATTGATGATACTTGATGATATGAAGAAAGTATTTTTTTTTAAGGAATAGTGATATTTTTTGGTTCTGTCCAATGAAAGATCCCTTCTCTTATAGAGGTGTATCCTAAATGTTTACAAAAGAATGACTTATTGTCTAAATTAGCTTTAAAGTAATCCAGGAAGGAAAGAAAATGGATCAGGGCATAAATGGCATAAGATTTGCTGTATGTTGATAACTCTTAATGTTGGACATTCCATTAAACTATTCTTGTTTTTGTATATGACTGAAGTTTTCTATAAGAAACATTTTAGGGGCACCTAGGTGGCTCAGTTGGTTAAGCGTCTGACTCTTGATTCCAGCTCAGGTCATGATCTCAGGGCTGTGAGATCAAGGCCCACAGGGGGCTCCATGCTAGGTGTGGAGCCTGCCTAAGATTCTCTCTCTCCCACTCCTTCTGCCCCTACCCCCCACACCTCTCTTTCCCTCTCTTAAAAAAAAGAAAAGAAAAGAAAAAGAAAGAAAGAGGAAAAAGAAACATTTTAAAAATGACTGGTTTGTCACAGAATAGGTCTGAAGCCATTTGGCATTTTTTTGCTGTCATATGTTTTTTATTCTCCTTGTCAGAACATTTGAAGCATAGAAATGGTGGCATCACAGTGTGTTTCATTGTTCTTTGACCTGCTTTCACGCTGTGACATTACCTAAACTTGCTTTCCCATTACATTAGCTGTAAGACCACTGAGGTAGGTGTCCAGTAGCCACCTGACATTCAATGTACACTCTGAAGTGACCATGACATCCAAAGAACCACGGAAGATGCTGGAAGTACAAAGATGAATAAAATACAGTTCTTGACTTCAGGGAGCTTATGTTCTCATGGGGAGGTGGTCATATAATAAATAAATTACTATAATAAAGTAGGCCCAATTTTAGAGTGGCCTGAAGAAGAGATTGGTGGTTTCTATCTTGGAGTGGGGTTAGAGAAAGGCTTCATTAGAAGGCAGACTTTGCACAACATTCTAAAAGCATGAAAATGTGCTTTCCAGGTTGACAGCAGAAGCAAGGACAGACGGGCGTGGGAGAGGCTGGTATGTTTAGGAGACGAGGCACACAGTGACTCGCTGCTCTGGGGGTGTTGGTAAAATTCTTGTGTCTTTCAAGCAATTCGAGTCTTTTTAATGGGAAATTTAAATTTAATTCAATAAATCCAATTCAATAAACTCTCAGTTCACTTAAGTGAATACCTAGCAAAGCAAATGAATAACTGAAAACATTCTACCATTGAAGCCTTTCTATGCATGGAACACTCTCCCAGAGTCTGTGGAAAGCCCAAAAGAAAATAGGAAAAAAAAAAAAAAAAGGATTTTCTGGTCTTGTTAGAGAGGTAGGATTTACATGTGTGGAATAATTACAAAGAATGAGTAGCCCTCCTGGGCCAATGTGATTCCTTCTCTAGGCAAACTCATCTGCAAACACAAAAGGAAGAAACAGAAAAAAGTCAGGACGTGATCAAACATTAGGGATTTTTAAAATCCAATCTATGCTAGGATTCCATCTATGCATGTATGTAGGTACGATGAATGCATGCAAATTTAGGACAGAGAGGAAGCCTAGAAAATGGAAACCAACTGACTTTTTACGGGGGTGGGATTGTGATTTTCTTAATCTTTAAAAATTTCAATTAGTACTATAGTGTTAATAAGTAAAGGAAACTTTCTAAAGCATACAATAATTTGGACTTAAAACAGAAAAATCATTCTTAAAGATTGAGAGGAAATGGGAGACAGTAAAAGAAGAAGGTCTAAATAATCTTTCAATTTTGGTGAATTCTAACTAATCAGTTCTCCTTGGCTGGGAAGAAATGATAAGAAACCTAGAATATTTGGAAGTCACATTAAAACAAAACTATAACATCTCTCCCGTGTAGGCTTTGGGTAATTCATTTGGTTAAATGGGTGCACAGAAAGGAAACAGTTTCCCTCAAACTGAATGATTTCGATGTCTAATTTGAGGTCAGATCCCTTTTAGCAGAAGACGGTTTTTGTCTGGCGAATACGGCAAATGCCAGGCTTCTCCCACTTGTCCTCTCTCTGGATTATTTGCTTACTCTGGGAAATAAAAGGATGGCATGGTTTGTGAACCAGGAGTTGTTATTCTTTGCCTGCATATCATGTGGGCTTTTTTGTAAGAAAAATCATAAGAATACATAAAAGTTTTTGATGAATAGAACCCTTTATTTTTAGCAGAAAATGGATGGAACAGTTTGGGGCTTTGCGGCTGCCTGTTGCTCTCGCGTGAGCACCTCCCACTGCCTTGACTTTTTATTCTGCAGCGTACTCAGTGCCAAGATTTACATGGCCACCGTGGGGAACAACTAGATTTAGCATAAGTAAGAATAACTGCTATTCCCCTGGGGAGAGACAAAAAGGATAAGTGCACGAGGCGCAGAGACAATATTACCGGGAGTTATATTCTTGTTCAGCTCTTTTATTCACTCTGAATCCTGGATTCTGTTGCAAATAATAAAAGCAAGAAGCCAGTTGGCTTGGAGCCAAGGTCTGGGATTAGCAGAAGAGACTATTTTGTTTTCGGCTAAAAATGTGTTGGTCATTGATGGTTCTATACATTACAAATATGTCCATTTGGCTTACAAGTTGGTTTTCTCGTAAATTGAGATATTGCCAAGAAAGTACAGATTAATAACAATTTGAATTGTCGGGAAGGACGAGTTTCTGTCAGTGCACCTGGGAGCCCAGGCGGTGTTTGTGCACACCTGTTACTGCTTGCAACACGTCCTCTGAGTTTAGGCTGGATTGTTATTATCCCCTTAACAACCTGCGCCTTCCCTTAGTTCAAATTGTGAGGTATTTTTTACTCCAACACTAAAACCAAATGATGTCATTTTTTTCCTTTTCACTCTCATCTCAAATATTCCCCCTCTTTTTTATCCCCCCACCCCCAGAAAATAGATTGAATTGGTTGCAAGAACTCATTTTGAATTCAGGCAAACCTGGGGGGGAATCTTAGCTTCCCTACATGCTACCTATCTTTGATGATCCTAAGGAAATTTCTTAATTTTTCTTCACTTCATTCCCTCATTGATAACAGGATAAATGGTAATATTACACATCTCATTGGGTTTTGGTGAAGATTATTGGGAAAATACATAAAGATCATGACATGTATTGCCTACGCAATAGTAATATTGCATAATAATACTGAGTAACAAAATTTTATCTTGATCATTATTGTGGGGTAAAGTGGCATTCAGAGGAAAATTTATAGCTTAAAACATTAAAAATATAAGAAAGCTTTTAAAAATGAAATAAGCATTCAACTTAGAAATAAGGAAAAGACAAAGAAGATGTTTGTTATAAACAGGACAACTTCTATTCCTAGTTCTATGGGAGACTAGAGAATGTCTTCCAATATGGAATTTAAAACACTGGATGAAACATTTTTAAATATCTTTTAAAATACTTGGCTGGCCTATTGGGAAAAGGAAGAATGTCCCTGCCATAGGTAATAAAAAAGTAAAAATCCTGAGAGGTAGGCCTATCTGATGCTGGTGTTTGCCACAGAGGTTTCTAGTTAATTTTGGTGGCCATAAGCTGAAGAGGATAGACAAAAACACAAGGCCTGTAAACGCCGAGAGGATGGCCTGGAAATTTTCCACATGAAGCCAGATTCCAGTATACTAGGTACATTCAAGATGGTTGAATTGGGGAGGTGGTGAGGAAAGGACACCCTACAGAGAGAGACAGTGAGGGGAATTTACCTGTCATCTTTAGATCTAAATAAAAAGGAAAAAATGGGGGGGAAATACTTGGAGAATATCTAACCACAACACATGTTTGGGGCCAGGATTTATATCATCTGTGTTACTGACTCCCTAATAAATCTAAGACAAATATTTGGTTAAAAGTGCCCCCAAATATTTGGTTAACAGGAACAGAATAATCCTAAAGAAAGTAGAAGTATGGAAATAATAAGAGAAAAAATTAATGAAGCAGGAACTAAACAGCAAAGTACATCTTTGGAAAGAGTAAGAGTAGTGACAAACCCTCAGAGAGCTTGACCAAGAACGAGGAGAAAACACCAACAACATAGCATGAGAAGAGTACATAACTTGGATGCTAAAAGGATTTAGGAGAATCCTTGAACACCTTTGCCAACAAATTTGAAAACAGATGAAATGCACAAGTTCTTAGAACAATGTTTCTCAAACTTTCACTTGTATCCGAATCATCTGGAAAGCTTTTAAAAACACGGATTACTGCCCCCACCCCACAAGAGTACCTGATTTCGTCGATCTGAGATGGAGTCTGAAAGTTGGCATTTTTAGCAAGTTCTCAGGCGATGAAGCATTGAGGGCACTATCTCAGAAAACATCAGCTACCAAACACTCTTCACAAGAAAGAGAGATTATTTTATAATCTAATGCTTTCCTACTTTTTTCACACAATGGCACACATACAGAAAAACCTTATGATATTGTATGGTGCACTGGGGTAAACGGATGAGGCTGCTCTTGGCTGGGGCTAGTCTGCTCTTGAACTCCACTTATCCCAGCCCCGCCTTGACCTGCTTGGTCTTGGCAGCCCCAGTGATTGAAGGATCAACATTCTGGGCTCACTTCTTACTCCACACACTGATGTGCTTGTACTCAGACATACCAATTCTTTACTGCTGCATAAAAAAATCACCCCCAGATTTAACAGCTTAAAATAACAGTTATTATCTCACAGTTTCCAGGATTCCTGGGTCAGCCATCCAGACGCGGCTCCTCTGGGTCCTCCCGCTCTGAGCCTGGGAGAGAATCTGCTGCAAGGTCACTTACTTGGTTATTGGCAAGAGTCCGTTCCTCCCAGGCTGTTGGGCTCAAGGCTTCAGTTCCTCTTTGGTTGTTGACTGGAGCCCTCATTCCTTGCCATGTGGGTCTCTCCACGGCTATAGTTTGCTTCTCACAGGTAAGCAAGAAGAGATAGAAGGAGAGCTGGGCGGAAGTCAGTTTTTTGAAACCTTGTCTCAGAGGGGGCTTCCTGTCCCTTCTGCGGTATTCTACTGGTGCAGCCCCCCTCAAGGGGAGGAATTACCCATGGGCATAGAAACTAAGAGGCGGTGCTCGTTAGGGGCCATCCTGAAAGTCTGCTTACCACACCGGAAGAGAAATCCCTTGGTGGGAGGGTTAACGCACATGTTCAGCTTTCCTAGATAGTTCCAGATTACTATCTAACAGTATATGATTGTTACCATTATTACAAATTCTCACCAACACTTGCTATTGTCAGACTTGTTTATTTTTGCCAATCTGATGGGTATAAAACAGGAACTCTTTTAATTCTCTAGTAGTAACTAATGAGGGTGAGAGAATTTGCGTTTGTTTACTTACCACCTAGACGTGTTCTTCTGTTCAAGGCTGTTCCTGTTGGTTCATCTGTATCGCAGGTTGTTATCTTTTTCTTATCAACTCAAAGGAGGGCTTCTGTCTACTAAACCCGAGTCTACTACACGTGGAGTGAGTCTCTTCCTCCAGTCTCTTTTTTCTGCTTTCACTCTTCATATCTTTTGAAGAGCAGCAGTTTTATTATTTTAATGTAGTTGAATTTATGCTGCCAGTTTTGTGTCAAGAAATCCTTTGTTACCTCAAAATTAGAAAGATAATATTCTACGGATTCTAAAATTTTCAAGTTTTGTCTTTAAGTCTTTTATCCATCTAGAATTGATTTTTGTGTATAGTGTGAGGTAGGAGTTCACGTAACTCTTTCCTTCTCTTGACTCATCAGTTAGTACCAAAGGGTCTGTCCCCTCCTCCTGATCTGCAATGCCCTGGATAAGTTTCCCGTATATTCATTGATTCATGGGTCTTACTCTGGACTCTGTTTTGGTCCATGGATCTATCTTTGAATCGATAACATGTACCAAATTACTAAAGACTTTATTAAAAAATCTTAATAGCTGGTAGTTGGGTCATTGCTTCTATTTGCCCATCTCCAGGATTGTTTTGACCATTCTTGGCTCTTTGTTCACCTATATTTTAGGACCAGCTTATCAACTTTCATGAATAGACTCTCACTAAATCTATCGGTCATTTTAGGGAAATACTATTTACATCTAATCTAATGTCCTTTACTGAGGGTTTTTTTTTTAAGATTTTATTTATTTGAGAGAGAGAGCGCACATGAGAGAGAGGACAAGCTGCGGGGGCGGGGGGCGAGGAAGAGGAAGAAGCAGGCTCCCTGCTGAGCAGGGAGCCCAACACGGGACTCAATCCCAGGACGCAGAGATCATGAGCCAAAGGCAGACGCTTAGCTCAACCGACTGAGCCACCCAGGCTCCCCACGTTTACTGAAGTTTTATGATTTTTTCCATCAAGGACTTGCACACCTTTTGTTAGATCTACTCCAAGGCCCCATATATTTTTGGTGCCATTGTAATTAGCACCGTTCCTTTCTGTGTATGTGATGCTGAAGTGTAGGTTTGCAATTATGTTTTGTCTATTCACCTTAGATTGGCCTGAAAGTTTCCTTTCCCAATTCTTGCCTGCTTTTAGTATGAAGGTTATGGTAGCTTCAGATAATGAGTTGGGCACTATTCCTGCTTTTTCTATTCTGCAAGGTTTCATGTATGATCAAAATTGTCTCTTGAATGTTTGGCTGTTCTTGCCATTAGAAACAGCCAGGCCTAGCGTTTTCTTTGTTGGAAAATTTATAATTCAATTTATTTAACGGTAACAGCAGAGTTTTCTATCTGGTGTGCCATGAAAGCAAACCGATGTGCTCTGAATGGGTTTTAGAGATTTTAAGCTCTCAACCCTGAAGAGGCCAAGGCAGGCAGGTGAGAAGCAGACAAGGGGCTGCAGGATCCCCTGGCCAAGTTGCCTCTGGTCGTGAGCATCCTCGTCCCTTTACCCTGCTGTGCCTTTGACATATGTTACTGTATTTTTTGATTTCTCCATAAAGATCTTGCGTATGTTTTGTTGGATTTATTCCAAGGTGCCTCATAATTCGTCATCATTGCAATTGGCATCTTTCTTCCAATTGTGTTTTCTAAATATTTGTTGCTATAGATTTGCAATTGTAGTTTATTGATCTTATTTGGCCAGCTTACTAAAGTCTCTTATTAATCCTCACAGTTTTTCTGTTATAATAGCTTGTGTGTGAGCGTGCGCACATGCACGCGTGCCATGTTGTGAGGAAAGTTAGGAAGCATTGTCTTAGAGAAAGTCTAGCTTAGTTTCTTCATCTATGAAATGGGATTGAAAAAGTATGTGCTTCAAAAATTATTACGAAGATTAAATGAGCTAATCTGGGTTAGGCAACAGAAGAGTAGTTGGCATGCAGTGTTTAATTACTGCTAGCTGTTTTCATTAGTTTTTCATCTTTCCTCTTCTTCAAGACCTTGTGTTCCTCTCCTGCAGGCTCAGCCTGATGCCCCAGGCCATCAGCAGTGGGTTTTGACCTTTGCTGGATCTTGCCCATGTTTAGATCCTGAAGGAAGGTTTGCATCCTTACCCTAAGAAAATACAAAAAACACCTAATTTTGCATATAATTTGAGGAAGGTCAGGATCCCCTTATCTATGTGCATGGATCTTCCCCTACCTCCAAAAGATTTGTGGAACTAGTTAAATCCTGCTGTAAAACAATCCTCCCAGGGCACCTGGGAGGCTTAGGTGGTTGAGCGTCTGCCTCTAGCTCAGGTCATGATCCCGGGGTGCTGGGACGGTGGCTCTCCAGCTCAGCAGGGAGCCTGCTTCTCCCTCTCCCACCTGCTCTTGCTATCTCTCTCTCTCTCAAATAAATAAAGTCTTAAAAAAAAATCCTCCTAGTTTTCTAGAGGGGTTTAAGCTGTTCTAGTGGGATTCCCCTACGGATTTGGTATGAATATAATTTGCTCCTAGTCTGGCCATGATGTTGTACACCAGTTCTGATAAATGGGAGTCAGTCCTGCCTGTCTGACCTACAGCCTAACTTTGGTATCGGGGCCAGGTCTTACTTTCCTGCTCTTGAGCTGGTGCCTTGGCAGACTGTTCAGGACCCCCAACATCCCAGAGATAGGGTCCTGCCCTTTTAATATTAGTCTCTCTAGGGCAGGGTGTCTCAGCATTGGCACTACTGACACTTTGTGCTGAACAGTTTTCTATTGTGCTGTGTGCAGGGGCTGCTCTGTGCATTATAGAATGCTTACCAGCATCCCTGGCCTCTATTCATTAGATGCCATTAGCAGCCCTCAATTATAACAACTACAAATGTCTCCAGACATTGCCACATGTTCCCTGGAGAGACAAAATCACCTCTAGTTGGGAATCACTATTCTAGGGCCCAAAGTCCTGTCATTAAGCTTCTGCCTGATGCCTAGAGTCCTGCTATCTGCTGACAGACCTCTCTAATACCAACCACCAGCCAATTCTCCAAACATAACTTGCTCCTGGATTTCTCAGTGCCACGTTCTTCTTTCCAATAAAGAAGCCACTGTAATTCTTGCAACATCTTTCTGGTGCCAACAGTTTGCCTGGACTATCAATTGTTCTGTTTCAAGATGCAATTTTCTCTGGCTTTCATGAATGACCCTCAGTCCCCCACAGCTTCTAGCTTTCCTGCAGGGACAGGGTGGGGCTGATTTCAGTCTCTGGATCTGGTCTCGATCCCGATCCCGTTCTTGCAGGAGTGGCTGTGTCATGAGATAGGACAGTGAGAATGTGTTTGTTTTCCTTGGGAAAGTAATCTTCCCAGTGGTTTTATGTGAGAGAGCCTGTCCTTTTCCTTTGTAAGTGCAGATAAAATTTTCTGAAGGCGCTAAATTGCCCCACTCTACTGTGCAACAAGTCAGCTGGGAATGAGCAGCAGAACCACAGAATGTGCAGCCTTAATAGATGCCAGCGGCACAGAAGTGGTGAGCTTAATAACAGAGCCTTAGAGAGGGTAAGAAAGATTGATTGATTGAAAGAACAGAATGAGGAAAAGAACATTGTGTAATGCTTTTTCACAGAGAACATATCTATGAACCACAGGAGAAAGAGAGAGTAGGGAAAGTACAGAACAAATTATACTTTGCAGTATCCTAAAGCTGGCCTAGTTAATCATAGTGGGGTAGGGGGTGCTGGGAGGGCCCAGCACCTGAAAGGTGCTCCAGGGGCTGACACAGACATTGACATTGGGAGGAAATCCACTCAAGTAGGTAAGAATGGCGTGCAATGGCTCTAATTGGTTGGAAGGTTATTTCTCTCTCATGTGAAAGTTTGGTGGCTTTCCTTCATAAAGTAGTCAAGGGCCCAGGGTTTTTTTCTCTCTTGTTGCTCTATTATCTCCTGAATATGGCCCTCATCTTCATGTCCAGGATGGTCCATTCCCACACCCATATTCCTGCTAGCAGAAAGGAGAGAAGAGAAGACACACCCCTTCCTCTCAGAGGCATAACCCAGAAGCTGCACACATTATTTTGGCTCACAGCCCATTGGCCAGAATTTAGTCATATGGCCACACCACATGGCCATGCCTAGCCACAAGGGAGCTAGAGGTTCTGGAAGGCCAAGTGCCCATATAAAAATCAGAGAATCAATTTTTCTACCACCACTTCTCATTCTCAGTCTTTCCTCCAAATTCAATTTCCCAAATTCTCCAAGAACCTGTCTGGCAGATCCATTGTTGGAAGACAGAAGATGGAAAGGAAAAGAGTAGGCAAGGATGGGTCATTTTTAACCAAAAGGGGTTGATAAACACTTAAATTCTGTTTACTCCTAAAAGAAATGTGACTTTTAGTATCATGCCATCAGGCAGGCAAACTGACCTGATCTTGTGCTCCCACTCTACGGGAAGACTTGCCAGCCAGTCATGGCCGTGCAGTTCCAGACAAGCCTGGGGTGGTGGTGTGGGCTTCTGGACAGCGAGGGGACACATCCATGTTGAACAGGGACCTGAAGTGCAGCCAGTGTGCAGAGGCAATCATCCCTAGCAGTGCTCATCTTCCAAAGGCTGAAATTAAATTTATGGACGCCAGCATATTTCTGGGACTGAAAGAAATAGAAACCCAGATGCGAAATGTGTCTTTGGCCACACGAGAAAAGATGCTTCATTTAACTGAGAGACTCTGGATTCTGCTGGGTGTGTCTCTTGGCTGGACGATCTCAGCAGTCTAGTCTTCAATATCGAAAGGACCAGAGTTCTGTGGTTGTAGGACATCACAGGATTATAAGGCTGTGAAGGCAGAAGTGGAAATTAGTTAAGAACTATTTACATAAAATATATTTTGACATGATATATGTAATTTTATAAGATTATCTTTTATACATTTAAATAAACTTTTAAAAAAAGATTTTATTTATTTATTTGAGAGAGAGAGAAAGAAAGAGAAATGGGGGAGGGGGTAGAGGGAGAAGCAGTCTCCCTGCCAAGCAGGGGGCCGTACGCGGTGCTTGATCCCAGGACCCCGAGATCATGACCTAAACAACCCTGAGATCATGATCTGAACCGAAAGCAGATGTTTAGCTGACTGTGCCACCCGGGCACCCCCATTTAAATAAACTTTTTAAGAACTGTTTTAGATTTAGAGAAAAACTGAAAAGAAAGTGCAGGTTTCCCGTATGTATCTTATACTTTTATTTCATTTTCAGAGATAAAGGGATTTTTACAGCACATCAAGAAGCATAAACGTCTTCATCTTTGTATCTTATATTTTTAAATGAAGGCCTTTTTATTCTGAACATTTTAATAGGGAAATTAAGAACAAATGAGTCAGTAGTAGAAAAATTTAAAAGGTACCATTTTCACTGTTCTGCCACTCCCTGAATGTGAGATTTATGGTAAATCACTTAACATCTTCGCACCTCAGTTCTGTCACTTATAAAACAGAGATAAAAGTAACATTTCACCGAGTTGCTGTGGTGACAACATAATAAAGTAGATACGAAATATCTGTATGTGGACCTATTATAAAGTCTGAAACACTGATCAAATCATGGGTCTAATAATTATTCTGCAGATCTACGGTATTTTAACTGACTGAACACAGTATGTGAGCTGACATGCAGGGGTTAATTAATTTAATTAGCTTGTCATACTGTGGGCTGCTGACTCGCTAAGGAGGGGTTGCTAAACTGATGTTAAAAAAAAAAAAACAACCCAGAAATCATTAAACAATTAAATATCCACTTATAAAAACAAACAGAATAATTTTACTATGAGAATAAATATTATAAGAGTTTAGGTGATTTAATAAAAATTTTCCCCCAATAAAACAATGTAATATGACTGGCAAAGGATATGAAAAAGAAATAGTTCTTAAGAGCGTCTTGGATTTACTATGCCTACTTTCGAGGATAAGGAGCAGAAAAATTGCACAAGATTTGTGTCTGGAAGTGGATTTTATGAACAGGAGAAGAAATGAGGATTTTCCCAAATTGCTGAGGTCCATGGTTGCTTGTAATAGATTTTTTTTAAAAGATTTTTTATTTTTATTTATTCGACAGAGATAGAGGCAGCCAGCAAGAGAGGGAACACAAGCAGTGGGAGTGGGAGAGGAAGAAGCAGGCTCCCAGTGGAGGAGCCTGACGTGGGGCTCGATCCCATAACGCCGGATCACGCCCTGAGCCGAAGGCAGACGCTTAACTGCTGTGCCACCCAGGCACCCCGTAATAGATTTTTTTAAAGATTATTTGAGAGACAGCGTGCATAAGGATGAGCGGGAAGGGTAGGGAGAGGGAAAGAGAATCCTAAGCAGACTCTGCACTGAGCACAGAGCCCAACACAGGACTAGACCTCATGATCCTGAGATCAGGACCTGAGCCAAAACCAAGAGTTGGATGCTTAACTTGACTGTGCCACCCAGGCGTCCCTGTAGTAGATTATTAACAATGATAATTATCTCTGGGTGATATGAAATTTAATTCCTTTCTACCTTTTAATGTGCCCAAATTTCCTACAATGAGCATGCATTGTTCTTTGGTAATAAAGTTGTTTAAATGCTAATTGTCAATATTCAAAGTATGTGGTGGGTTACCTTACCTTGTTAAAACAAAAACTGTGAAGTATTTGTTTATTTATTTTTTCCTGGTCAAAAAAAAAATGTAACGGTTCCTGAAAAATGCCACCAATCACTAAACATGTTCTTCACAATTCAGATTTCCAATAGGGCCACCCGTGAAAGTTGAAAGATTCCAATAACGAATGGATGAAAGGGCAAGCTGCTTGATGCACCTCTGGGAATCCATGATATAGCATCAGTCTCAGATATAAATCCTTGATTTTTCTCTTTTATAGAATTACTCATATTGAAAGAAAAGCTGCCTATGGTCATCTGGAAATGAGAGAGAATGCTTAAAATAAAGAGCAAAAATTTTTCTTCCAAAAGCAAGGTCCAAATGAACTGGCTTGAATATACACATTATTGAAAGTAGACATTCATTTCAACTCTGCCCTTTTATTTGTGGGCATCATCGTGTTTCATACAACTGGGAAACCCAAAGATGAGACACAGGTATGTTCGGTCTAATGGGAATATAATCTGTCCTCACTACCCAGGCGTGGTCCACGGACCAGCAGCACCAGCATCACCCGGGAGCCTGGTAGACAACCAGAAGTTCAGCCTCTACCCCGGATCAGCATTTTGACAAGCTCTGCATTTGACAAGATTCGTACATACACTGAACTTCAAGCACCACTAACTAGTGAATATTCAGCTAATTTTGAGCTTTCCTACCTGACACTATTGCCCAAGAGATCCACGTGTCCTGGAGGCACTTCTGGAAAGTGGAGGAAGGTCATTGGTATCAGGACTCCTAAGAAGTTCATCTTCCTGTTTGTTGACTCATCTAAAGCCTGCTCAAACTGATCAGGAGTAAATATAAAAGGTGGGGCCATTATTCAAATAAGTTATCAGAGCTTTGTGCAAAAACTGTATTACAGGAATGTATCATAATATCTTTATCACAATAGAATAACTGAAAACAATATAATGTTAAATAACAAGAAATTAAAGAAATTACGATGCATCTAATAGCCGCAAGGTAGCCATTAAAAGCCGTGTCCTGGAAGAAAGTTCACTGGTATGGGAAGATGTCCATGTCATAGTCCCAAGTAAACCGGCTATAAAACGTGGCCTCTTTCCATTTTCATTTTAGAAATATACATATATACACAAGAAAAAAGAAACAGCAAGGGCGTGCCCTGTGTGTTCAGGGCCTACAGATGTAGAGTGCTTTTTTTGTTGTTTTAATTTCATTGTGTTTTTCACATTTTCTGCATCAAGCAATTTTTCTTTTGTACAAAGAGAAAAAGAAAAGTGTCATAACAAAGCAAAGCGATCCAGACATAGCCCTGCATTTCTGGCCAGAAACGGCAGACTTTTTTTTTTTTTTCCAACTAGAAACTCATTTCTACTCTGATTCAATTATAACCAACATTCAGTAACGGCACTAACTTACTTTTGCACCAGAGCAGTGGTTCTCAATCCTGGCTGCTTGTTATTATCACCCAGAGGGCTTAACCAACGAACAACTAACCAACCAAACAACACAAAAACCCCCAGGCACTGGGAATTTTGAAAAGCTTCCCAGAATTGAAAACCACTACTCAGTATGGCTGGAAGGATATTCATTGTACATTTCTGAAAACCATCACTACATTATGTGTTAGTTATAAAACCCTACAGTTATATATTTTGGATTGTTTGTTAAAGTGCCTCTTTTAAAGTCCTTTCACTGTCATTTATACTGATTTTAACAATATTCAACAAACATTTATTGAGCATCTAATTTGTTTTGTGTGAGTCTCACAGACCCAGGAGGTCAGGAGGAGAGCTATGACTAAATTCACTACACAGAAGAGATATCACAGATCCCACAGTTCCTTAGGGAACAGGCTCAAATCTGTGTTCCCAGATGCTGAAGCCAGTGTTTGTCCTGTCACTACATTGTTTCTAATGCTCTACATTTATGAACAGTTGAGAGGAGGCATTTTTCTAGTTCATGGTTCTTTTTCTTAATACATCCAAGCCTGCTTAGAATGTTTATATCTGAGGGGTGTGAGAGAGTCTTCCTTATCAGGTAGGGCACCTGGGTGGCTCAATCGGTTAAGCATCTGACTCTTGATCCCAGCTCAAGTTGTATCTCAGGGTTTTGAGTTCAGGCCCCGTGTGAGGCTCCATGCTGGAGGTAGAGCCTACTTAAAAAAAAAAAAAAAAAGGCAGTGTCAGCTCAGAAATTCCTGAGGACCACTGTCTAATCTTTCTTTTAGGGACCTAGGTGCTCAAGGGTTCAGAACTTCTGAATCTGGGCACTGTAAGACAGAGTAAGCAAACTAGAGACTTGGCGTGACATTTCCCAGCTGGGTCTGGATTTTAGCGACAGTGGCCCTTACAAGAAGAAACCACTGATACTAGCCATATTTTACCTGCTGTCATGATTCTGCCCTTAATAAAATTTAAATTGTTTGAAAGATTATCTGTTTCTTTGATTATTGTAGATGTTGACTTTCCCTATGCCTTCACAATATAAATGTCTTTTTATTTAAAATTATTCACATGCCCAGTGCATTTTGGAAAATAGGCATGTTTTTAAAATAATAAAGTATTTCACCTAGTATACCAAAAAAACGAAGGAAAAAATGTGAGACTGCTTATAGCAGATATCAAATTATGGTTTATGTTAGTTGTGATTAAACCTGAATAATTTCTAACTGAAAATGGTCACAATATTCTTCTAAATCCCAGCTCTAAAAGAAACAACCAAATCTGATTCTGAAACCACGACCACACCCTGTTGGTAAGGAGAAAGTCAATGGCGGCCTCAGTTGCCCATGGAGCCCCTGGTTGGCTGCCGAGGAGTTGCTGCCACCTCGTGGATATTCCAGATAGCGCAGCCTCCCTGGCCCTTGACTGAGGGAGTTAAGGGCTGGGCAGCCCAGCGAGTCAGTCGCACTTCGATAATGCTTCAGCTGAGCTCACTTATTACCGCGGAGGACGAAGGGCCTGTGCCGCTTATTATGGCTTTGTGGTGTTTATTAATCCACGACAGTATTGTTTTTGATAGACAACCTAAGATTAAGGCTAATAAAGGACTCCGGGATTGGGGACTCGATAATTTTGTTGGCTTGAGAACAAAGAAGAAGAAAGTCAGTAAATAGTACCTGGATAGTCCAGTAATTACTCCATCTTATAAATTACTGTTTTCTCTTATTCCAGCCCACAGTCTGTCATTCTAGAAAGTATGATATATTAATTTTTAGCTAAGCAATATCCACAGGGAGTAATCACAGTCAGCACTATACAGGTGTTTTTCCAATGAAAAAGGTTACTATTGGAATATTTATAAACGACATCAGAACTCTGAATATTAACAAAGTGATTTCCATCTGCTTATTAAGTATCAGGAGACAACACACGCACCAAATCATGTTGTTCTGGCTGACATTTGAAAGGTCACGCATTCTCCAAGAAAGAAGCTCCCCGCCCTCAGGGTGCCATCAGCCTCCCTTCTTGTCCTTCTCCGTTTTTCCTTTTAAGTGTTATTTTAAATTTAATTATTAGGAAATAGTTTAGTGCTACACAATGGTATTAAAACTATGATATTGATCATGCTTGACCTCACCACTCAGCTTAAGAAACACAATATTATAGAGGCGCCTGGGTGGCTCAGTTGGTTAAGCATCTGTCTTCGGCTGGGGTGGTGATCCCAGGGTCCTGGGCTGGGGTCATGATCCCAAGGTCCTGGGCTGGGGTTGTGATCCCAGGGTCCTGGGCTTGTGCTGTGCCCGGCTCCCTGCCCAGCGGGGAGTCTGCTTCTCCCTCTCCCTCTGCCACTCCCCCTGCTTGTGCTTGCTTGCTCTGTCAAATAAATAAATAAAATCTTTAAAAAAAAAAGAAAAGAAAGAAAAAAGAAACACAGTATTATCAATACAGCTGGAGCCCTCTGTGTACCCCACTGTGTTCCCTTCTTTCCCTTCACAGTTCCCACTCCCTAAATTTGGTGTTTATCCTTCCCATTTATGTTTTTATTAATATATAATATATTAATATAAGACAAAGTATCAGTTTTCATGTTTTTAAAACTTTATTTAAATATCATTTTCCCCCCTGTACCCCGAGTATTTTTCTCACTCAATGTTGTGGCTGTGAGAATCACCCATTCCACTAGACTGCTAGGGCCGCCATAACAAATTAGCCCACACTTGCTGGCTTAAAACAACAGGAATGTATTCTTTCACAGTTCTGAGGGCTAGAAGCCTGAAATCAAGGTGCCCACAGGGCTGTGTTCCCTCTGGGGCCCTAAGGGAGAAATACTTCTTGCCTCTTCCATCTTCCAATGGCTCCAGACATTCCTTGGTTTTAACCCCAATCCCTACTTCCATCTTCACATGGTCTTCTGCTGTCTTCCTCTCTTATAAGAACACTTATCATTGGATTTAGGGCCCATCTGTGTAATCCAGGATGATCTCCACTCAAAATCCTTACTTACATTTGCAAAGAACCCAGACAAAATGTGGGGGAGGCAGGTTTCCAACCCGTGCATTTTGATCAATGCCCCTGACCACTGGATTCCATGGCTTCTGAGCTGAGATAGCTGGGACTGCTGGTTATTTAAAAGATGAGCATTTAACATGGCATTGGTTTTCATGCTTAGCCCGTATAGGTAAAAACTAGTATTAAGAGGCTACAGTGTGAGGGAATGGTGCACTGGCTGGGGAGGCAAGAAATCTGAGTTCTGGAGTCTACCCTTGATTGACCTCCAAACTCCAAGTAATAGGATGCTGTGTTGTCCCCATTCCTCTTCCAAGCCACTTTACATGATTTAACCAGCAGGGAGGTCACTGAGAAGAAATAACCTAACCCTTTCCCCAGGTTTGGGCTGGGAATGCACAATGGGATTTTTTAAAACACTTACTTGTTTTGATTACTAAAGCAAATAATCTTACAGAAATTTGGAAAATTACTTTTAAGCCCACTAATCTAATCTATTTCTCATCTGAACATTTTTACAGTTGTAATCATTTGAATCTAGTTTTATAACCTACAATATATCATCATTTTCCTTGTTGCTATATAATCTTCATAAATTTTTTTTAAAAGACAAATGTTTTTATTTCTTACAGTCATAGAAAATGAAGGTCAGGAGCCTGGCCTACTGAAGGCCCCAGAGTTAGCAAGTGATAAAGCGAGGGATCATAAAGCAACTGTAATTTATGCTGCATAAAATGCTGTAACTGTTATAAGGTTTTGTTTGGATATGTGGATATTTCTAGTAGATATCTGCAAATCAGTACCTGGGTATCTGCTGCTTAACACGCCACCCCAAAACTTAGTGCCTTCAAACAATGACTGCATTTATTTCTCACATGAATTTGTAGTTTGAGCAGAGCTGAGCAAGGACAGTTTGTCTTTGCTCCCTATGCCCTTTGCTCCTATAGGGATATGGCACCCCTATCACCTGGGGTGGCTTGAGACTAATGGCTGAGGCCATCAGAAAACTCATTTACTGGGGCACCTGGGTGGCTCAGTCGGTTAAGCGGCTGCTTTCGGCTCAGGTCATGATTCCAGGGTCCTGGGATCAAGTTCCACATCCGGCTCCCTGCTCAGCGGGAAGCCGGCCTCTCCCTCTGCCCCAGGCTCCCTCCACACACAACCTCCCGCCCCCCCCATGCTCTCTCTCTCTCAAATAAATAAATAAAATCTTAAAAAAAAAAGAAAGAAGAAAGAAAGAAAGAAGAAAGAAAGAAAGAAAGAAAGAAAGAAAAAGAGAGAGAAGAAAGAAAGAAAGAAAGAAAGAAAGAAAGAAAGAAAGAAAGAAAGAGAGAAAGAAAACTTATTTACTCAAAGTTTGCTGGTTCCTGCTGACTGTGAGCTGGGACCTCAGGTGGAGTTGGGGCCAAACACCTATACATGGTGTTTTCATGTGGCTGCTTGGCTTCCTACCAAAATGGTGGCTGGGTTCCAAAGGCAAACATCCCCCCAAAAAAGAAAACAAGGTGAAAGCTGTCTCTTGTTCTGTGGTCTTGTCTGAGAAATCACACAGTATCACTTCTGCCATATTCTATTTGTTAGAAGCAAGTCACCAAAGCCAACTATGATTCAAAGAAAGGGGAATTAGGCTCTATTTTTTGTTGGAAAGATGAAATAATTTGTGGACATGTTTTAAGATGATCACAACTCACCCACTGTACATAAATTATTTACATTTTCCCCTACATGCAAAATACACTCATCACCCAACACACACACGCACACACACACACATCCCGTACCTAGACCCCTTAAACGTTGCACCTGCTGTAGCCTCACACCTCAGGCTTGAGGGTCAGGAACTGGACACATTAATCAGATCCAGGTGGAGCAGAGGCTTCTTGGGTTCTGTTCTCCAGACGCAGCTCCTCGTAATCTGAAGGCCAGTGAATCAAGAGACAAGCATCTGCCAACCACATCTCATATACGGTGGTGGGACACACTTCTGTTCAAGAAGAAAAACAGGAGGCATACAGGCGTCCCTGGTTCACAGCAGCTCTGAAATCCACCTGAGCGCAATTCGCCAGCTCCTCAATTAGGACTCAGTCCTACTTCCTGGAAGTAGCTTTGGCTCCGCCCCCTGTGCTCTTGGGTCCACCCTCCGAGCCAGTCTTACTTCTTCAGTAAACGTAGCCCATGTTTGCCCCTCATAGTTCTTTAGGCGGCTCTCAGCCCTTAGAAGTCTGGGGATCCAACAGCCAGACTGTCGCTCTCAGTCTAAGCTGATTATAATTCTTTAAAAAAGAAAAGAGTTGTGGGCTTCTTATGAATCAATTTATCACCAACTCAGGCCAAAGCCCCTCCTATAAATCTCGCTGAGCCCTGCCCCACCTCAGGTTCTCCAAAGCCGCTGTCTGGTAACACTCTTTCGGTTTGTGGGCCTTTCGTCTGCTTGCAAACGTCCGCAAAGCAACACCTGAAATCTTCGCCAGGGCTTGCCCGTGTTAGGGTCACCCTGGTGGCCTCTCCTTTGAACTGTGTTTTCCTGAGAGCGTTCTGAATCCGGTCTTTCCCTGGAAGCCATTTCATTTGCCCTTTGGAGAGGTGGGGAAAGAGAACTTATTTTCCAACTCAGCAATTCCTGGCTCCTTTATACGTTAACAGTTCTTTCTTATCGCTGTCCTCTTGACTTTTGCTGTAGCCAGAGAAAACCCAAGGAGCCCCTGTGGTACTCTTCGGGAAAGTCTCCTTAGGTCATTCACTTAATTTGTATATTTTCTATTTTCCATATTACCACAGATGACAGTGTTGCTGAACTTTATACCACTTTATGCCAGCTCCCAGTAACATTTTCCTCACTTTCCTGTCAGCTCTAACCAATAACCCTTCAAAAGCCGTGAAGCTGGGGCGCCTGGGTGGCTTGGTCAGCTCAGTGTGTGACTCTTGATTTCAGCTCAGGTCATGATCTCATGGAGGTGAGATATGGGGCTCTGTGCTGGGTGTGGAGCCTTCTTGAGATTCTCTCTCTCCCTCTCCCTCTGCCCCTCTCCCACTACTCTCCAGAATAAATAAACAAATCTTAAAAAAAAAAAAAAAAAAAAAAGCTGTGAAGCTTCCACTAACAATTCTTTCAGATCTTCCCAAATTCTGCCTTCTGACCAGTCTTAAAGTGCTTGCTACATGTTCTCAGTTTTGTCATGGTACCAAAATCTGTTCCAATTATTTGTTGCTGTGCAACAAACCACCCAAAAAAGTAATGGCTTGAAATAGGGACAATATCTATTTGCTCACTACTCTATAATTTCGGGAGCACTTGGAGGAGACAGTTTATCTCTGCTGTGCTCAGTGTCAGCTGGGGTGGCTCAAAGATCGGGGGCTAGAATGATCTGAAAACTCACACATTTTGTAGCTGATGCTGGTTGTCATCTGGGAGTTCATCTGGAACAGTTGTTGGAATACTTATGTGTGACCTTTCCTTGTGGCCGCTTGGCTTTTCCACCAAATGGCGAAGTGGTTGGGTTCCAAGAGCAATCATTCCAAGGGAGAGAGCCAGGGGGAACTTAGTCTCAGAAGTCACAGGACATTATTGCTGCCACATTCCATTCCTTAGATGTGAGTCACCAAGTCTGGGACATGTTTAAGGGAGGGGAACTGGATTCCACCTCTCGATGGGAGGAGTGTCAAAAAATTGGAGTGTCAAAAAATTTGAGAACCGTTTATAAAACCACCAATTTTATAACACCTATTCTTAGCTCCATTCTACGGATATAGAAGCTGTAATTCAGAAATGGACTTGCTGAAGGTCTTACAGTTAGTGAGGGCTAAGGCTCAGGATCTTCAAGTGTACCTCACATATCTTGTTACATAATGTGTCATGTACAATCCACAAAGCATTATAATGCTACAGCATTTTACTTAGGAAAGCAGAGATGTATATGTGTGAAGGAGAGGGAGGCAAGGGCAGAAGTTTTCTAGCAGGCCTTTGCACATACAAAATACTCCAATAATGTTAGCATCTATACAGAGCACCTGTGCATGCAATAGCTGCAAAAATCCTCAAATGGCACATTTCTGGATTCCAAAGAGAAAACATTAGTAATCTCAATTGAGCTTTCTTAGCTTCTTAACACAAGTAAAGGATCTGTAGAGTTCTGAATCATGGAACAGTATTACTTTTTTGTATAATGAACAATGAGTTTAATTGCTGTTAGTGTTCATTTAGTGCATCAAATTATCATACTGGCCAGGCCCTTCTTCAGTCCTGACCTCAGAGCATCTAAATAGGTTTGATTTTCCCATCAAGCACTGTCTACTTTGACACACAGTGCACTTTTACTTTACTACCCCCATATTTGGCTAAAATAAGTGAGCACGGCAGAGTTCTTTAAAATAACATGACATTGTTTCAACTAGTTTGTTTCCCATGACATTGGGTGGGCTCTTGGGAGTCTCATAAAGAGGGAATGTGCTCACCAACTTCTGCCCAAAGGAATTTTTGTTCTCATAGTTAAATTTCTGATTAGTGGTCAGTTTTCCTTATTGAATACCTCATATTTCTTTTTCCTTTTTTAAAAAGATTTATTTATTTATTTATTTATTTATTTAGGGGGGGAGTGGGGGGAGGAGCAGAGGGAGAAGGGGAGAGAGAATCTCAAGCTGACTCCACAGTCAGCGCAGAGCCCAATGTAGGATCTGAGCCCACGATCCTGAGATCATGACCTGAGTCAAAAGTAAGAGTTGGACACTTAACCAACTGAGCCACCCAGGTGTCCCTAGTTCTTTTTCTTACATGACATTTATCTGTGTCTGTGTGTGTTTGCATCTGAGTGAGTACATGTCCTTATGTCAGCATTTTTCTACTAGTTTGTTTTCTAGTTGTTTACTACTGGTGGCCCTTTGAATTTTTTTGGTAAGCATGTTGTCGTGCAATGAGGAAAAACAATCAAATTATGATATACCAAGACCAAAGCAAAGCCCTGTGCCTAGCAATATATCTAAATATTTTCTGAGAAGTATAAAAATAACTTTTCCTGATACTATTATGTCCCTTATGGCCATGTTTATTCTGTGTAGTTTTTCTGGAATGAAATACCACTCTCTATTGATTTTGGCCCATGTTTCCCGTATTTGTCAAAATCCATGATCTTACCATTAAGTGCAATATTAAATATTCAAGGACAAAGATGTTTGGCTTATCTCTCCCTCTCTTGCCATAATAGAAAACACAGGAACATTGTTTGGTTCAGATTGTTCTTGCCTGGGAAGAATAATGAATGGTGCATTGAGGAAAAATAAGGCATTTAGACAATTATGCTTTGGAATTTACCACCATGATCTATAATTTTCCCCATTGCTTTTGCTTGGAGCTTCTCCCCTTTGCCCCCTTCCTCCAAGTTGTTCTAAGCCAAGTGGATTCCGATCTGATCCAAGTCTAACTCTTCATTCAGTTTATCCCTTATCCCAGTCTTGCCTCTTTTGTCATCTTCAAAAAGCCCACACTAATTTTCTCTTATTTCTGGAAGTCTCGATACTTAGATTACAATAGTTCTGCTCCACTCTTAAGCCTTGAAAATTCTGGATAATTCTGTGCTGAAGTATGGCAATGGTGGTATAAATTAAACTGGGGGCAAGTCTATAAAATAACATAGACTCATAGCATTCAAGCACGAGCCCAGGGCAGTGCCTGTGAATAGTGCCTATGCACACAGAAGTGCCTCCATGAATCATTGGTGAGTGAGTAAGAAGGGCCTGTTTTTGCAGAGGATGGAGAGATCAAGTGGCTTGTCCATGGTTACACTCCTGGACCATGACAGAGTTCTTACAAGTATCCAGATCTTCCTGTTTTATCCAGTTTGGGAGATTCGACACTGACCAGTTTCCAGTAATTTTCATTACCTTTGGAAGACTTGGGGATGTTGATGCCTCTGAGGACCTGAGGATCACCAGTGCTGCCAAGCAAGTGGGTCCCCGGGCCCATCTGGAAATCTCCCAGTTATGTACCAGTCGATACCGAACCAATCAAAGATGGCCAAATGTACTTGAAAGTCAATCAGAAAACCTCCTCCACTTCCAAAAATCCCACCCTAACGGAGCACTCATCCATCACTCATGAACTTCCTCTTTTCGCTCTGTAAATCTCACTCTTTTCCTTACTCTTTTCCCCCTTCACAGGAGGAAAGTGATGGTAACTGACTCCCTAACTATATTAAGATCCGAATAAGAAAACTTAGGTAATTTTATAGGTGTTCTTTGTCTTTTTTTGAAAAAACATGCATACCTTCTTATGCAGATTTGCAATATACCTTAGCATGTTGGGCTACCTCCGACAAGAACAGAGACTGGCAGATTGTGGGAGCTAATACATCTCACTTATACAGCATCTTCTCCATCTAAATTTGCCCATCCTTAAAATGGGTAGCCTTATGGGTCATGCTTCCCTGATGAGTGAGGAGGGCCCTTTTCAGCTTATACTCTCTTCTCCTCTTTTCTAGCTGCCTACAGTCTAACATTCCATAATTAAAGATTTATTCTCTGGGATCCAAGACTGTCCTCTGTGCAGCTAACTATCTGTAAGAAGAGATATAGACCCAGGGGAGGTACACAGCGAGAAGTCATCTTAACTCTTGTCTAAGAGGACTACCTAAAAAGGCAAAAGACCCTCTTAAAGGAGAAATGTCCTAGGTAGCACCAGATTCCTAGGTGCTGGCTAAGGACAGAGTAAGTGCCCTGTGGACTGGAGATGCACTTTTTGCCCAACAGCCTCTGCAGCTGCAGGCCTAACCCAGTGCAGCAGTAGCCTCTCTATCCCTCCTCCCATTTGAGGAGCTAGGTAGCCTCTCTCCACCTTTTTTTTTGGTCTCACTACCCGTTTTCCAGGTAGAGGAAGACACTAGTCTACTGTGGGCACATATCAAGCTCTCAAAGTGGTCCCAAGAATATTCCTTCAAATTAGAGGTGCCCTCCCTAGTTTCCATCTTGCCATGCACCTTAGTGCGAATGGCTTTTCATGAGAGAAAAATAGTAAGGTGAAAGCACTGGGAAACTAGGGAGTGAAGAGATTAAGAAAAAAAATGCCAGTGAGCCAGGAAGGGAGATTTAATTTGGCCTAGGGCCAATCAACAATCCCTAGTGCCCAGCCACAGACAGGCAGCAGCTCTTACCAGTTCTGCTCCCCATGCTCCTTTCTTCTATCCACCACTGACCATCTCTCTTGCTATCGTAGCCTGCTTCTCTGATTGATTAACCTTTCGTAAACATTCAACATATATATATACCTGGCCCTACTGTAAGTCTGGAAGTACAAATCCCAATTCCCCAACACTTACAGAAATCAGGGAGGAAGAGCTAATAAGCAATAGACACAGTCTGATAAAAAGAGTTAGGGGCAAGTACAGGGCTCTTCCATCTCTGTGAGGAGAAACACTTCACTCAGACCAAGCAATGGCAAAGGTGAAGAAACAGGAGCCAGGTTTTTCCTAAGTTCCCTGCTAGGCTTAGAACCAATCTCTGCCCTAAAGTAGCTTACAAGATGGCCAGGATCTGGTAAAACAGACCCCAACATCACCCTGCCTTGTCTGCCTTGCTAAATTCGACATCTCCTCTAAAACTCAGATCAGGTTTACTGGCTTGAAGAACAAGAGAACAGAATTCAATGTGACCAAAGCAGCTTGAAACCAAGGGGAGAGTCCTGGAAAGAAGAGAGCCTCTAAGAAGAGCCTTAAATTCCGCACATTAATTCTACTCACATCCCTGGCTAACGTGGAACTATACCTAGCATAGGGCCGACTAAGCAACCCATCTAAGGCTGAAAGAACAGAGCAGAGGTTTCAGCTGCTGTTTGCTTTCAGGGTAACTAGAGTGTACAGATTGAGTCTTAACCAACTTAACGGCTTATTAAAACAAAAAGTCAGGGGCCCCTGGGTGGCTGAGTCAGTTGAGGGTTGACTCTTGGTTTCAGCTCAGGTGATAATTTCATGGGTTGGGGGATTGAGCCCCGGGTCAGGTTCCTCACTCAGCGGGGAGTCTGTTTGAAAGGTTCTTGCCCTTTGCCCCTCCCCCCACTCCCCCGCGTGTGCTCTCTCTCAATGTAAATAAATCTTAAAAAACAAAAGTCAATATTTTTTAGAGGAATATAACATAACCAGAGTCTCTTCAACCATTCTCAATGTCCAGGATACAATAAAAATTGGTAGACATACAAAGAAATAGCTAAATGTAGCCTATACTCAAGAGATAAGGACAATTAATAGGAACGCATCTCAAAATGATCCAGACGTTGGTATTAATAGACAAAGATTATAAGGCAGCTATTGCAACTATGCTCAGGGATCTACTTGAAATGAATGGACAAAGAAATCCATAGCAAGACACATCAAATCAAATTTCCAAAAGAAAAAAGACAAAGAAAAATCTTGAAAGCGACAGGAGGAACAACCTCCTTATAAAGGAAAAACAATGTAAAATACCACAGATTTCTTATTAGAAACTACAGAGGCCAAAATGAATGGCATTACATTTTTCAAGTGCTGAAAGAAAAACTGTCAATCCATAATTCCATATTCACTGAAAACATTATTCAAGAATGAAGAAGAAATAAAGTCATTCTCAGATGAAGGAAAACCTAGAGAATTTTTGCCAGCCGATCTAACCTAAAAGAATAGCTACCAAAAGTTCTCTAAACAGAAAGGAATCTTGGAACATCAGGAAGGAAGGAAAAACAACGGAGAAAGTAAATATATGGGACAAATACCATAAATTTCCTCCTTAATGGGTTTTCTAATTTTTTTTTTGATGGTTGAAGCAAAAATTATGATACTGTTTGATGTGATTCTCAATAGATAAAGGAAATATTTAAGACAACTATGTTATAAATGAGGAGGGTAAAAGGATGTAAATGGTGTGGGGGGAGAGGTGGTAGAGGTGAATATAAAGGAGTAACATGAGAGAGCTTTGTGGTGATGCAAGAGTATCTGTATCTTCGGTGGGGGAAGGGGGGGATGGAANAAAAAAAAGAGTATCTGTATCTTGATTGTGATCATGGTTTCACAAATCTACACATAATAAACTATCACGGAATTATATACATAAATTATACCAATGTCAATTTTATATTGTGTTATACTTAGGTAAGATATAATCATTGGTGCAAACTGGATCAGGAATATACAAGACATCTCTGTACTATCTTTGCAACTTTCTGTGAATCTATAATTATTTCAAAATTAAAAGTTTTCTTTAAAAGTAAAGGAGAGGGGCGCCTGGGTGGCACAGCGGTTAAGGGTCTGCCTTCAGCTCAGGGCGTGATCCCGGCATTATGGGATCGAGCCCCACATCAGGCTCCTCTGCTATGAGCCTGCTTCTTCCTCTCCCACTCCCCCTGCTTGTGTTCCCTCTCTCGCTGGCTGTCTCTGTCAAATAAATAAATAAAATCTTAAAAAAAAATAAATAAAAATAAAAGTAAAGGAGTGGGAATATAAAATATCTATAGAAATGTAAAATGACCTGAGCTTTCATATAGTTAAAAATGTATATAATGGAGTCTCAATGACCTGGGAACAATATAAAAAAGGCAAACACATTATAAGTGGAATTATAAAATTAGAGGAGAGAATGGGGCAGAAAAATACTTGAAGGCATCATAGTTAAAAATTTCCCACATTTGATAAAAGACATCAATTTATAGATTCAAGAAGTTCAATGAGCTTAAAGTAAGTTTTTTTTCAAGTCTACACCCAAATTTATCATAATTAAACTGCTGAAAGCCAAAAATAAAGGGAAAATCTTGAAAGCAGCCAGGGACAAAAGACACATTATGTACAAGGGAACAATAATACAAAGGACTACTGTTTTAGCATCATAAATTATTGAGGCCAGAACACAGGAGGACATCTTTGGAGTACTGCAACAAAAAGTCTGCCAACCCAGAATTCTATATCCAGTGACTATACTCTTCAAACATGAAAATTATATAGATTTTTTTAAAAAAATGAAAACAAGAAGACTGCATCAATAGCAGACCTGTGCTAAAGAAATGCCAAGGGAAGTTCTTCATCAGGAGGGTAAATGATGCCAATTGGAATGCAGACTTCAGGAAGGATGATGAACACTGGAAATGGTAAATATGTGGGTAAATTTTATAGGCTATTTTTTTTTTTTTACTACTTCATCTTTCTTTCTTTGCTGAGAAGACTTTTTAAATTTGAAATATCACCTAAGCAATATGAGTACATTTTTTAAATCACATATGACTATATAAAGCAAAACTTTTCACTCTATATTATGGATTTATAACATATGTAATTGTAATACATGTGACAAAAGCACAAAATTGGTTCAATATTCATAAACCAGTGAATGTATTTCACCACATTAACAGAACTAAGGAGAAAAACAATATGATTATTTCAGTAGATGCAGAAAAATCATTTGACATAATTTAACTATTTAATTCATGGCTTTAAAAAAACTCAGCAAATTAAAATTCCTCAACCTGCTGAAAGTCATATATGACATACTTAATGATAAAATATTGAATGCTTTCCATCTATGGTAGTGAAAAAACTAAGAATGACTACCCACTCCGATTTACTGATGTTTGTGACATTTTGAAATGTATAAAATTTAAGATGGAGTACGTGATGAATAAAGGGATGAATAGATCGAAATGTGATAAAGCAAAGATAGCAAATTGCTAATTATTGACTCTAGGTGGTTGATATGTGTATGTTCACTTTACAATTCTTTCAACTTTTCTGTATGCTTGAAAATATTCATAGTAAGATGTTGGGGAAAAGATCTGTAAAGTCCTCCCTTAAAAAAAAACAAAACAAAACAAACCTGTTTAACTTTGCTTAATACTATGTTTCCCAAACTTCTTTTCTGAGCAAAACAAAATTAAAAAAAAAAATTCTTTAAGGAAAAGGTAATAAACCCTACAGAACACACTCTGGAAAATACTTCCTATTTATTTGTTTGTTTGTTTGTTTGTTTATTTAAGATTTTATCTATTTATTTGAGAGAGAGACGGCACAAGCGGGAGAAGAGGCAGGAGAGGGAGAAGGACAAGCAGACTCCTTGCTGAGCAGGGAGCCTGATGTGGGGCTTGATCCCAGGATCCAGAGATGATGACCTGAGCTGAAGTCAGATGCTTAACCGACTGAGCCACCCAGTCACCCTGAAAATACTTCCTATTTAGATTTAGTCTATCCCCAATTAGGTTTTTAAAATAAGAGTGCTGTATTATATCCATTGCAGCATAATAAACCTCCCCCAAACACAGTGGCTTACAATATGGGTAATTTATTATTTCTCATGATTCTGTGAGTTGACTGGAGCTCAGCTGGGTAGTTCTGCGATCTAATTTGGAACCTCTCATGCATCTGAGCTCACTGAGGGCTGGAACATCCAAGATGACTTCTTATTCTCCAGGGTCTCTCTTTGAGTGGCCTTCAGGTGTCCAAGTCCGGACTTCCTCAGCAGCTTACTGGCTGGACTCCAAGAGGAGGAAATAGAATGTGAGTTCTCTTAAGGTGTGGGCTCAGATTCTCAGAATGTCATTTCTGCATTCCATGGGCTTCAGGAAGCCAAAAGGCCAGCCCAGATTTGAGGAAGAGGAAATAGACTTCATGTCCTGGTATAAGGAGCAACGTGTGCACACAGGAGAAGAGGAACTGACGGCGGTCATCGCTGGAGATTGTCTCTCATGGTGGCATACCAGAATTTCCACTTTGCCTTGTTAAAGATATTTAAACTTTATAAATGAATAGGTGGTGGTTTATCTTATTATATCAGCCTTTGCTTTCTAGATTATAGAGTTTTGTTAGGTAGCAACTTTTGAGTGCACTGAAGCGTTGGCTCAAGGGTATAGCGAAAAGCATTCTAAATTTAAGAGTCAGAAGACCTATGTGTGTATTCTGACTGCTGTTCACCAGCTGGGGGACTTGGGCAAACATTTAACCTTTCCAAACCTAAGTGTCCTTGTTTGTAAAACAGGATTCATAGTATTTAACTCACTGCATTTTATTTAGTGCCAAAAAAGAAACTGAAATCTCCCATAACTGCCAGAGGAGCAGTTCCAATGGAACTGAATCCACTGCAGCCCTGAGGAACCCTCGGCAGGATTTCCTGGATCTTCACTCTAGTACCTGCCATTAATGAGAGTTGGTCACCCTCCCCAAGACTATTCCACTGCCCACTTGTGTTTCCTATTATTACCTGCCAATTCTTCCTCTCTACCACATAGGTATTTTCTCTTTACTACATAGTTCTTGATTTCTTATCATTTCAGCCTGTTATGAACTATCAGGCCCTATCTCATGGCCCAGACCAGGGATTGGCAAGCTTTGGCCTATGGGACAAATGTGGCCTGCCACTGTTTTTATAAATAAAGCTTTATTGGAACATAGTCATACTCATTCATTTACTATTATCTGTGACCCCTTTTGGCTACAATGGCAGAGTTGGGTAGTTGCCACAGAAACCATGTGATCCACAAAATCCATTTGGCTCTTTACAGTTTCCTGGTCCCTTGTCTAGATCTCCTCAGGGCTCCTTTCTCTAGGTATTCATTTAACTTCTGTTCTCCCTGACTTAGTCTTGAACTATTTCCTATTCAAATTCCTAGAAGGGAGAGAACCAAAAATCCTCTGAAATGCTCATTCCTCAATCTGAAATGAAATGAAAGAGGACATTTTCATTTCATACCAGGCTGCTTCACAGTGCCTTGACCGGCTATGGAGAGGCTGCATACAGGTGATGTGTCATCTCCCGCTCTCATCCAATTAGCTGAGGAGACGCAGGTGATACGTAGTCAGTAAAACAGAGCTGTGTCGGGAAGGCTGGGCATGTTGGACAATGTAATTGTCCAGTACAACTGCAAATTAAATTAAACGAACTAATATATATAAAATTACATGTTAACGTGTTTGAGCCATATATTTATAAAGTATAAAAAGTACTTGCCAATTAAGATCAATTTGAAATAAAATACAGTACTCCTGAAATTAACAATATAAATCGATGACAAAATACGATGTAACATAAAAATTCAGTTACACACAATATTATAGCTCTATTGCATAATAGTATATCTAATATTATGGTGGTATTATAGCTACACCATATAAAATGCCATTAACATTTCTCAGGAGACAAAAAGTAGGTGAAAAAAAGGCTACATGAGTGGTTAAATTAAGATTGGAGGAGTATTGGCACTACTTAGATGTGACTAATCCTTTTTCTTATTTGGAAAAAAAATCCAACAATTCATCCGTAATGAGTTATGTACTTTCTCAAGGATGAGTTACTGCAAACACAGAGTTCTGTGATAATCGGCTCTTTTAATAGGCCCTCCTTCCATGCTTTTCCAACTTAAACTGTGCCTGCTTCGGTTGCCTAAACCTATGGCTCCCTTCTGCACGATAGTATGGCTCCGGTTCAGATCAAGCACAGAGGAGAATACCCTGGCAGTTTTAAAACAATCCTCTCATCCTCCCAGCAATGGAAAAAGGATGGTACTCAGAGTACACTTTATTAAAAAAAAATCTGACATCATTTTCAATTAAAAAAACTTGAAAAAATTTTTTCTTTCCCCAAATAAATAGACAAAAAAACCATGGGACAGAAACTTTCAGAATAACTACACCTTCCAGCCTGGACAAATGGTTAACACACACAAATAGCTTCCAAAATAACTTTTATTACTATATAAAAACAAGTCAAGGAAAAATAGATGCATATTTTTTCTACAACATCATAAAATATTTGGGCTACATAATAATTTTTCCATAAGAAGGCAAATTTCAACACAGTCATCTTTTCCACTTAAAAGTTTTCAGGTATCTCCTAAGGGATAAAGAATAATAGTTTTCTTTGTTCTATACTCTCCTATGTGCAGATCTGAGACACAGCAGTTACAGTTTTCCCTCTGAGTTCTCTAAGAAAGGACATAACAAGATAAAAAATTCCATCACATGGCAATAAAATTAGCATAACACTTTACTTCTTTCTTTGAGCTTTTAGATCTGGCAGTTGTGGTCAACCGGTATGGTACCGCAATTTTCAGCTCAGCAGGGAAAAGAGCCTAATTAAAAACAAGACATTCTCTTTATTTTGTCCTTTAGAAAACAGAAACCACTTGTCAGTATTCCTGAAAAAGTCCAATTGCCTTTTTTGTCATTTGATTGTAAGGTCTGAGTTGCTGTTTCTAACCAGCACAGCTTAAACGAAACCACACAAGGCAAGGCAAGTGTTCTGGAGGGTGAATTCAGTCTGACACAAGCACAGGGAGCTGAACGCCTTTGAAAACATTAATTCAAAAAGCATATTCATTTGAGTTTCTCAATAAATCCTTCCAGAGAAAAGGCTTTAGTGTTGATTTAGATGAGTGTTAAAATAAAGCTCCCCTCTCCCCGCCACCCCTGAAATTAGATTATGGGGTAAGCCAAGCCAGACTACCTCTGCTGATGATACAAGCTATAATTATTTGGGAAGATTTCAATCACTGTTTTGGAAATGATACCTAAGGCTTTTTTTCCCCTTTTTCTTTTTGTGGACTTTTTAATGAGATATTTTGGGAAGAGATGGCTTTAGGTAGGAAATACCAGCTTTTGAAAGATAAAGGTACAATTACCCTTAGAATAAAAAGCCCATTAAAAGCAGAGTCTCAGAAAGGTTTTCTAGATATATTTTACTATGCATTGTTTTCATAAAGGTTGAGAAAGAAAAAAGTTCTTATAATATCCATACGATTGCTCTCGCATTAGCCCACAAGAGAGAGAAAATAAAGGGCTGAGATGATGGGTGCTCAAATACTTTGCAATGGAATAGAATATTCTCATGCCAAATCCGTAATTAACTTTTCACTAGTAACCTCTTCCTTGGCCTTTGTAAAATGGAATGGCAGCTTCAATCATTGGTGCTGTCACTGACCCCCTTTCCCCCCAAAAAACTCCTGGAATTTGGGACACCTCTGTATAAAGAAACGTCCATTTATCAAAAATGTGTTTGTGTGTGACAACGAAGTTATTCTTTCTACTTCACACCAAAATTATAGCATGCTCTACCCGTATTGAATTTAATCGTGCCTACTATGTGCCAGGCATTGGGCTAGGCACTGGGCATACTTATGACACCATTACCAATTTTGGAAATAGAATTAAATAGGAAGAAAAGTGTTTTGGCAAGGGAATCTTCAATGGTCAGCCATGAACCTTAACCAGTATGAGGGACTAAAACTCATATTCAGTCTATGGAGGTAATTACCACTTAACTTAAAAGGAACTCCGCTAAGCACCAAAAAGGTTAAGTGTGTTTGGTGTAAACTTTAATGTTTTTACCCACATTAAAAAGCTCCAGTTTAAAATCACAGGGAAACCAAAAAAAAAACCCAAATGAAAAGTATCATTTCAGCATAGGCACTACTCTAGTGTTTCATCTTTTTAATGATTTACTTATTTATTTTAGAGAGAGAGAGCGAGCACATGTACATGCACACGAGTCAGGGGAGGGACAGAGGGAGAGAATCTTCAAGGAGACTCCCTGTTGAGCACTGAGCCCAAGGCAGAGCTCCATCCCGCCACCCATGAGATCATGACCTGAGCTGAAACCAAGAGTCAGACGCTCAACCGACCGAGCCACCCAGGAGCCCCACTACTTTAGGTTTTAATTTAAGTCAGCCCCGAGATTAGACGCAGGTCTCCATGCACAAGAGAGGTCACCTCTGAGTCTCATTTCATACGGAGAACCCAAAGCTCCAGATATTCCCTAAAACTCCACCAACATCAGGAAGGACCTTGGCTATTGCCACTGGGAAGGGCAGACCATGAGGTGAGTCTCTCCTGTCTCCAAACCCAAAGCTATTCAGCAACTAAGATGCTGAAGACCAAAAACTGTAATCGATTAATCTTTAAAGTTACAGATGTTTTTGCCCAAACCTTTCTTTGTCACCAAGACACAATTTTAAGATCAAAAGGGCATCAAGGTGGGTCACGGCTTGCTGGCAGCGGCGGGGTGCGATGACCTATTTCCAGGTATGGGTGGGCCTCTTTCCTTGGTTATTTGAGGAACCTGCCTTGGAAGAGAGAGCGGAAGGTAAACTTTAACAACTCCACCGCACTCCAGCAACTGGGGTTTATCCAGGAGTGAGTCAGAGTAGCTACAAACTAGTATATAATAGAAACTGTAGCAGAGTGAAGTGGTGAGGGTCATGGAGCGAGGACTCAGCCATGTGACAAATCTCAGTTCTACCACTAATGAGCTGTATGACCTTGGGGGAAGTTACTAACCTTTCTAAGCTTCAGATCTCCCAGCTGTCTAATGGAGATAATAATAATACCTACAGCATAAAGTCTGAGGACTGAACGAGTTAATGATTATAAAGTGCTTAGAATAGTGTCTGGCATGTAGTAAGTGCCATGTAAATAGTTTTTGCAGTAAAAACAGAAACGGGAAAAAGTGCTCTTTGAGGGGTGGAGAGCAGTCTATGCTACGTAAGCTTTCAGGCATAGTCCATTCTAATTAGGTTTTGCAATCTGGGTTAGAATATACCAAACCCCAAGGAAGCCTTGGGACGAAGCTGAGTTTTGGAAAAACTTCCAGGTCTGACAAGATAAAATCTCTTTAGCTATCTTTGGCTCAGTCACTGCTCCAAAACGCACTAATACAAACAAACCCTGGTCTCCAGGGCCAATCTGAGCCCAAACTCCTTGGGCAGTGAGCAGGGGGCACGCGCAGGGAGAAGGAAACCACTTTCCTAAATTTTTTCTGTACTTGTTTTGTTATCTGTGTAACATAAACCCTGCCCCAGATTTGATTCTAAAACTTTAGGACTGGATTCCCAGAATGAACAGGAAATAACTGCGTGACAAGAGGCCAGAGAAGCTACCGACTGATGAAATTTACCAGCGGAGAAACACATTTTTGGTTTTGGTTTTTTTTTTTTTTTGGTTGTTTTTTGGGGGTGGTGGTGTTTTTTTGTTTGTTTGTTTTGTTTTGTTTTTGTGAGAGACATATTTTGATGATGTGTTCTATGCAAGGCACTGTGCTAAATGTTTTGGTCCTCAACAAGAAAGAGGTAACATAACCATTTGTATCTTCTATTATTTACACAGATCATGTCATTTCCAATTCAGGTAAGATCATAGGCCTCAATCAATACAAACTCTTCCAAGGAATCCCACTTTATGATTAAAATAAATATGGACTGCGGAGCTCAATCATCTTGGGGCTAAATAGGAGGAGCTAAACTGTAGAGTTGGTTTTTAAAAGTGAAGTAATATGGTCACATCTCTACAACATTTTACATGGTGGATCTCTGTCCAGCCTCATCAACGGTGACGTTTCTTTTCTTTGCTGCTGCTTCACTGTTTAATTTTGAATCTGATGTGTCCACATTGCCGAAGTTGACTGCTAAGCCTTCTGGTCCCTCTCGAGAACTCCCATTTGGCTGAAGCAGGACAGAATTTGGTTCCTTAGGACGTTGCCATTGTGGTCTGGTCACTATCCAAAAAATGAGCGCCCCATATACCACAATCAGGAGGCCAAGGGTATTTGTGAAAACACCTTCTGGTGGGAATTTACTGTATCCAGAACTATTCCTACAAAAAAGAGAGAGTGTGTCCAATTACAAAGAGGGCGATATAGCCACATGTCAAACAGTCTTGAACCGATCTGCTTAAAAATGCACACTGGTACACCTTCTATGTAAATTCCCTTCAAGTTTGACATTAAGGAGAAATTTAAGTTATGCTAAAATAACTCAATTGAAATAGTATGAAATTGTTAAAAATGATAAGTTTGAAAATAATAGAGCACCGGGAACACCTATAGCACTAAAAATTTGGAAAAGGGATGATACAAAATGTATGTACACCACAATCACAATTAATCTAAAAACATGCATATCAAAGAGATTAAAAGGGCATGCATAACTTCAATAATTGTTCTGTAAGAGTGACACAATTTTTTGGACTTTTTGGTCCTTCTTCCAAGCATTATTAATGCTATATTACACGTGTAGTAGAATACATTTTTAATATTAAAAATTTTGTTACTTTAAATTACATTTTCCCGATGAATAAGTATTTAACACTTTGTAGCTCAAATATTATAATTAGGAAAACTATGCAACTTACAGGGCAAAGAGCAGTTTCTCAGTCACTCCCGTAAGTACCGCCGCAATCACCGTTCCGAAGATGAGGAGCCCCGAATAAACATGCATGGGCATGACAAGCGCTCGGAGGGAAAGTGGAGCCCAAGGAAGCAGGAAGATGAAGACCCCGAGGACAAGCTGAACATCGACAAGTACAAAGGTTATCACTTAATTTTCAGCTTTAACTAATTTTAAAATTATTATTATAAAAGCAATTACGTGCAAAAGGGAAAACCTTCCTCAGAACCAAGGGCATAAGACGAAAAGTACATTTCCACGCTCCAGTTCCACTACTCAAAAGTATTACCACTTTCTCAAGTATCCTTCCAAAAAATCTCTGTGCCTGTGCAAGCATGTGTGTGTATAAAGAGAGAGAGAGAGACTTTTGTAAGTATAGGTGGCATCTTACTATACATACTTGTTTTGTGTTCTGCTTTTTTCCCATCATAGTATATCTTGGAGATCTTTTCATGTCAACACATGTGTATCTAGTTTATTCTTTTTAATGGCTACTGTTCTAGTAATTTACTCCATTCTCTCTCTATGGATGTTCCTGTTTCTAGTTTTTTCCGATCACTAACAAAGCTGCAGTGAACATTCTGGTACCTTCTTGCTTGTTTTTATCTATTTCCTTAAGGTTGCCAAATAGAAGAGGAAATAAAAGATTTTCAAGTTACTAAAACCAAACACAAGAGGACACATTTAGTCAGTTCAACCTCAAACTATGTACCAAGAAGATGACAATTTTGTTTTATGAGGAATAAAACAATTCTGCAAAGAGGTTATCTCCATTTCCTTGACAATTAAATCCCTAGCGGGATGCTTCTCTGCAGAGGGTAGCAAGATTCCTATGGAACTGAAGTCTGGTGACACTTCCAGTTCGTTTTGTTTTGTTGCCCCACAGTCCTTCCCCATTAACTATTCTTTTCTCCTCCGGAGAATGAAGACAGCCGTTGAGCTACTGAATTTAAAGGGGCGTTTTCTCAGGTACCTACTTTGGACCTACCACCCAAACAAGGAGAACAGGGAGAAACCCAACATCACTGTTCATCTTTCCAGACTGAGCTCACAGGACTAATGGGGGACACCGGGAGAATGAAGGCAGGAGGGGTCTGAGACCCTAAAACACATTGAGAATCAGCTTCTGGGACACGGTAATGAATGCATTCGGTAGGCTGGTGAGCATATTTTATCGTCGACTTAAGGCCACAAATGCCTGAATGTATGAGAAGTGATACAGAGGGTCCCCTTTGGTGGTTCAGAATGTTGCTAATTCTCCTTCAGTGACGTTTAGTGATCTTATTAGTATCAAAGGCCAAGCATCCTGATGTACAGGTTAAGTTTCCTCCATGAAAAGGGGACTCAGGTAAGTGGCCACCAAGGACTTAACGCATCTACATTTCTGTGAGTAAAGTCACCACATCTTTTCTGTGACTTGCCCACGGAAATATGTATCTTCCATATTTCTGTTCTCTTGACTCTTAATTCCTAAGATTCTGTTTCCTCTTATTTCTTTCAGGATTTATCATGTATGCCTCTTGTAATCCCATAGGGCTCAATGATCAAAGCAGGTGGGGTGCCAGAAATTGGCTTACAGGACCCCAGGCAATTTAACTCCCCCTTAAATGTTACTTTCACCATTAAAAAAATTTTTTTTTGGCAAAAGAAAGTTACTTTTAAGAGGAAAGGAAAAAAAATTGCAGAATGCTTAACTTTGATTAAAAGTGTTCCAAATGGTGGAAATTTATATTAACTTACAAAAATTTGTAATTTATATTAATCATTCTTTATTTCCTCTTTACTATCTTAGCCTTACCATCTTACAAGTAGTATGGTAGCTTGAACCCTAGTGGACTGAAACAAAATCCCTTTGTCCTTTTAAGTCAGTGGTTCTTGAAGTGTTGTTCATAGAAGACCTGCATCAGAAACACTTGTGCCTTTCTTTAAAGAGATCTCTGGGACACATCCAGAGCTGCTAAATCAGAACTTGTGGGAGTCGGGCCCAGGAATCTGCATTTCAACAGAATACCCAGGCGATTCTTAATACATGTCAAAGTCTGAAGATCACTGCTTTCAGTGATACAGGTTTCAGAGATACAGGTTAACTGCAGTCTGGAAAATCCCTAAAAGTGAAGGCAGTGGAATCATCCATTACCTTCAGTTTCAAACATGTATTAAGTGTCAACTATGGGCAAACAAAGTGCTCCAGTATTTAGAAACCATCACTTACAGAAAGCTGTTCTTCACCACAATGGAGTTTTTAAGAGAGCTAAAGAAGAATAAAATCTCATTTAAAAATTACTATTTATAGTAAAGTGAAAGTGTAGTATGATCCTAATTATACATAAAATTTTTAAAATGCATATTCATAGGCATAATAAAAGCCTAAAGGGGGGCTCCTGGGTGGCTCAGTCGTTAAGCATTTGCCTTCAGCTCAGGGCGTGATCCCAGGGTTCTGGGATCGAGTCCCATGTCAGGCTCTTCCACTGGGAGCCTGCTTCTTCCTCTCCCACTCCCCCTGCTTGTGTTACCTCTCTCGCTGGCTGTCTCTCTCTCTCTGTCAAATGAATAAATAAAATCTTAAAAAAAAAAAAAGCCTAAAGGAAATAAGCCAAAATATAATGATACCTATAGATTATGGCATTATCAATGATTTTTCTTTTTTTTCTGTATTTTATAAATTTTAAAGTTAATGTATATTACTTTTATAATTGGAAATAGACAATAAAAGTTTACTATCCCATACTAAATACCTGGGCTTTCTCAGTTAATTATTAATTATTATCTGCTCACTTACAAATGTATTTTACTACTCCAGTTTTATCTCACTTTATGAAACAAATGAGTTTAAGAAAAAAAGACAAGTGTGAACTTTGAGACCTAACAAAAGCTTTTATTTGCAAACATCATTAATGAAACCAGGAAATATCTGCCTAGCTAGCTTTTGTATCCGGTATGATTTCCTTTTTCTTTTTTTAACCGCAAAGGTGGATTTAATGAGCAATCGAGTGATTTACAGATTATTATATGAAGGTCCTCTCCATTTTTCTGCGATTTTATATACTCACTCATTCCTGCATTTAAAGCACAATACTGCTGGGCCCTATCCCTAGAGTTTCTGAATCAGCAGGTCTGGAATGGGACTTAAGAATCTGTATTTCTAATTTCCCTGGTGATGTTAATAATGCTGCTCTGCGGACCACATTTGAGAAGCCCTGTCTTGGGCCATTTCCAAGTTGCATTCTTCAAACGTAAAAGCATGTTTCTTCCAGGGATTAAAACATCTAATCAGCACCAACTAGAATACGTCCACAGTTTTTTATAAAGAGAGACGACACACAAATTGAACACTACATTCCCCTGTCAATATCCCACATCTCCTTGCTGCACTGTCTTGCATCACAACTACCTGGTGATACCCCAGCGACTGGCTCAGACATCTTCAGGACCACCTCTGGTCTTCTAGGTACCACTCGAGTAAAATCACACTGCCAAGGACATCACTGTAAATCATGGTTATGATGCTCACAGTTACGAGCACTTCAACACTGCTCAACAATCCTTCTGTTGTCCAATTTCTCAGCTGGTCCTCCACGTTCCCTCTTCCTTAAACTACTCGCTGTCCTGTGTGCCTTCTATTAGCAGATGATTTTATTACCACCTCGTGGGAAAGACAGTCTCACTTTTCTGACACTGAATCAAACAAACCACAAAAGCACCCCAAATTGACAATTCCCTCCTTTCTTCAATTACAATAGAGTTGCTGTTCAATTTCTCAGGTGGGCTCTGCAACCTGCTTCCTGAAGACATAGCTATAGATTCACTCCAGCGTTTACAACCTCTCCTTCTCTATTGGTGCCATCCTGGGAGCATTTTAACATGCTGGAGCTTCTCACCATGAAAAGAAGTAAAAAAATAACCCCAACCAAACACCTGCCTTGACTCCTATACCTGTCCAGTTACCATCCTTTCTTGATCCTTGCCTTCTTACCCAAACCTCTTGACTGAGTTGCCTATTTTTCACCTTCTACTCCTTCTTCAATCCACTGAAATCTGGATTCTGCCCCCACAAGAAAATTGCTCTCCAGGGTCATCAGTGACTTCCAGGGAACTTAATCCAAAGAATAGTTTTCAGACCTTATTTTCCTTGACTTCTTATAGCATCCGACACTCCTCAAGACCTCTGCTTCCCCTCTAATGTTCCCTTTCTCATCGCCCCACTTGCTCAAGCCTGCAAGCCACTTTCATCCCTTTACCACTGACTTTCCAAATCTTGTTAATTCCACCTTTGAACTATCTTTAGAAACTATGCACTTGGCTCACTGCTACTGCTACACCCCAGGCCACTGTTGTTTCTCATTGGAACCTCTGTAATGCCTTCAAGCTAGTCTATCTACCTGTACTCCTGTCCAGCTTCCAATTCATCTTCCATACTCCACTCCAGGTAGCCTGACCTCCCTGTTTCCCAAACAAAGCAAACTTTTACCCACATACTATCCCATTCCCCTATAATACGTCCCCCCTTTCACCACCAACCTCATGACTTCAGGTTTTGGTCTGACTTCCTTTGTCCCTTGTACCATACGAAAGCTCTCCCAGAACACTCCATACCCACCTTATCTACCAAATACTGAGAGACCAGTCTCCCTTGTAAGTTACATGAGGACAGAAAGCATGTTTCTTTGGACCCATGCTTGTCTTGTGAACAATGCATCCCCTACAGCCTAGCAAGGAACCTAATACACAATAGGTATTTAGCTTTGTTGAATAAGTGGATGGACTCATGAACAAAATTTTGTTGACATAAAATGTACGTTCTCAACCATGAAGGTGCCTAGGATCCACAGCAGAAATAAAATAAAAAATGCCATCTTCAGATTGTAAAGGAGCCTTCCACAAGACTTATACTTCTAACAACAATAGCTGACTTGTGCCCTTCTAGTATGTTAAGCCCTAGGCTGAGCGTTTCCGCGCATTATTTGGCTTTGTTTATGATGTTGTGAAGGATTTATCAAAAACCTTCATTTGTAGGTGAGCAAACTAAGTTCAGAAAGGTTCAGTAATTTGTCTTAAGGTCACCAGCAACAAGCAGATGAACCTGATTCAAACTGAGGTCTCCCTGAATGCAAATCCCATGTTCTTAAACACTACTTGCTCTCTGGACCCGAGCAAGAAAGAGGAGAGGGGTCAGATTTGCTCCTGCTAATGAAAGTCATAAAGTTGTGAAATGACCTTTCTGAGAAGCCTAGTTAGCACACAAATAAAACAACAAAAGATAAGAATTTGAGTATTTCAGAGAGCAAAAGAGAATCTTGAGACATTTAAAAATGTTTTTAATTCACCGAAGTTTAATATTAGAAAAATCTACTTATATAATTAACTATATTAACAAATTAAAGAAGACAAGCTTTTAATTAATCTCAAACAGCTTGCTTCTGAACCCCCAGGAGGGCCTGTGAGCACACGTCACCGGGCCCCTCACCCAGAGTTTCTGATCTAGCCATTCTGGAGTAGAATCTGAGAGTATGGTTTGTTTTGACCTCAGGAGAAGGGAAGATCTCAACAAAAAGTTACCAAAACGAAATAAAAAATCATAGCCTTAAAGGAAAAGATTTTGTTTCATTAAATTGAGAATTTCCATTTATCAGAAAGTACCAACAAAAGAGAAAATAAAAGCTTCAAACTGGAAGATATATATAAGCAATACGTATAAATGAAAAGGAATCTGACACAGAACTCCTACATATCTTCAAGAAAAAAAACCCCTCATTTTTCAAGTGGACAAAATATATGAACAGGTATTTCTGAGAAGAGAAACATGAGTAATCAGTAAAATAAACATTAAAACCACAAGAAGACATCATTTTATACCCACTAGTTTGGCAATATTAAAGTTTGAAGAGGATGTGTGTTGGGAAGGATGTGCCTTATGGGAACTCTTAAATGCTGCTGGCAGGGACACACTGGGATCAACCAATCTGGAAAACAATTTGGCATTTCTTTTTTAGGCTGAGTATATAATTCCACTCGAAAGTATACGCCCTGAGTAATCTTTGCATATGAGGGCGAGGAAATATGTACATAAATGTTCAATATAGCATTGTTCGTAACAGAAAACAACTGAAAATAGCCCAAATGTCTAATAGCAGGAGAATGGGTAAGTAAATTCATGATATATTTGTGCAATAGGATACAGAAGTAAAAATGAATACAGCTAGAGGAATCAATATAGTTGATTCAGGAGAATGAACAAAAAGTTGCAAAAGAATACACATATTATAAGACTATTTTTTAAACAGTAAAAAAGCAAAACTAAACAACACATTGTTTGGGGATTCACAGTATGCAGTAAAAGTATAAAGAAAAACAGGGAATGAGAGAAAAACTTCCAGAGAATGATTACCACTAAGGGTTGGAGTAGGTAGAGAGAAATGGGATCGGGGCGCCTGGGTGGCAAAGCGGTTAAGCGTCTGCCTTCGGCTCAGGGCGTGATCCCGGTGTTATGGGATCGAGCCCCACATCAGGCTCCTCCGCTAGGAGCCTGCTTCTTCCTCTCCCACTCCCCCTGCTTGTGTTCCCTCTCTCGCTGGCTGTCTCTATCTCTGTCAAATAAAGAAATAAAATCTTTAAAAAAAAAAAAAAAAGAAATGGGATCAAACTAGGGGTGGGTAGGGGTTCTAGGCTTTCTGAATTAGGTTGGATGGTGGAATCATAACAATTAATTTTATCATGATCTGTAACTTCTAAATACATACAATAGGGCTTTTTAAATTGAGAACCCCAAAGAGCTTTTATTTATATGGGTTACATTTATTGATATTTATCATATTAGAAATTAAAGCTGAGGGGCGCCTGGGTGGCACAGCGGTTAAGCTTCTGCCTTCGGCTCAGGGCGTGATCCTGGCGTTATGGGATCGAGCCCCACATCAGGCTCCTCCGCTATGAGCCTGCTTCTTCCTCTCCCACTCCCCCTGCTTGTGTTCCCTCTCTCGCTGGCTGTTTCTCTCTCTGTCAAATAAATAAATAAAATCTTAAAAAAAAAAAAAGAAATTAAAGCTGAAACTTCTAAAAATACTTATTCATTTAACAAGGATAATAAATTCTCTACATATTTACAATAAATAATATGTCTTATGGAAAAATAACTATATTATGTGAAACAAAAAAATAGTGAGCCGAGTGGCGTGTTTGCAAATCATTTTAAGGTCTGATTCAATAGTGGACAATTAGATTCCTCTATTTGTTTCCGCATACGGTCTTAAGGGATATCACATATAATGCAGCCTCCGAAAAAGTCCCCTGAACACTTGTAAGAAACTGAGATAAAGACAAATACCATCTTAGTATTATGAAAAGAGCTTTGAACAGAAAGATCACCTGAAAATGGTTACCCCCGCCCCACCCCCCACCCATGCCCAGGGTAACCTGGACCAGACTATGAGAACTATGAGAGGATGCCTTGAAAGCAGAGAGAAGGAACACCTCGGAGAGATGAAAAGAAAGAATAAGAAAATATGTGTCAGCAAAATTGGGGGGAAGATGGTCATAAAGAAATTTCAGCTTAATTTCCTCTTCAAAAGAGTAAATAAAGGATCTCTGCTTCGCCGAGGAACCATTCCTGTGATTGTTTTCGGGGCCGTGGAACTGGGCAGGGGCAGGCAGCAGATTGGATGATCCAGATTGGTCCAACCCCTGTCCAAGCGCCTCAGTCAAAAGAACATCTGACAGACAAGTGGACCCAAACACATTTTTACAGAGTTTCATCTATGGACTCAGGAAAGGTGGGCCCTCTCTTTTTGGGGGTAGGCTCAAGATCTCAGGAGCCACCTATCTCCGTCCTGGCAACAGGCTGAGGGAAGCAGAGGTCCCATATGCAGACAACACAGCCCAGTGAGAGCGCAGCTTGGACCTCTGACAGCGTGTTACTGTTTAAAATGCCCCAGAGGCTGGATGTCGCAAGGCGAAAAGAATTCTACGCTTGAAATGCTTCACAATCCATAAGTAAACTTGAGGAAGGAGGAAGGCCTTTCAGCCTTTTCTGGTTGTAGCCTTTGCTGCTTGCCTCCCTCTTTCCTTTATTTACTGAAACCACCTGGACACTGGCTTCCCCTGGCAGCTGAAGCTGATGCGGGGGCGAAGCCAACCCGGGGCAGCGCTGAGGTAAGAGGATCCGAACTTGGCAATCTCTCCCGCACTCCTCATACTCTGTGGTAGGCTCGTTTCTTCAAGTGTCTTACGTGGGGGCGGGAAGTGCCAACCAACCTCACCGACTCGGGGAACGGCCCGCACGATTTAGACTCGGGGCCTGAGGTGCAGGCAGTCGGGGCGTGGAAGCCGGCAGCCAGAGCCCCGCGGGGGCCGCTGGGGAAAGCCGGACTTCCTGTTCGCCAGCCCCGACGGGCAGCTCCAAGAGCCTACTACGCCCAGAACTCGTCTTGATTCCCAGAAACCGCTTCCCCTTTGTGCTTTCGACTGAAGAAATCGGACAGAAGCATGTCTCCGTTGAAGCCTGTTTTTGTGGCTCATGAATTTTTACAACTAAGAATATGGAGGCAGGAATTTTGTAAATCATAATAAGGAGGGAGCGTAGCTCCTAACAAAAGCGAAGAAAGCAAGCTTAGAATTGGTTTCTTTCTTCTGGGAAAAGAAGTGTTCTTTCATGTAATTACTTCCTGAGCACACCTGGGTGATCTGTTCTGTCACTTCTATGGAGAAGGAATGCAAATAACTTGAAAACAGCCTTTATGCAACAAAGGAGTAAAGCTGGAATGTAGTCCTCTTTCCCAGACGGGAAACTGTTCACCTGCTTCCTGAAACCACAGGCACCAAGCACAAAATGAGCCCTCACCACTGTGGTGAGGGGGCGCCCATTTGCTTGTTTAGTTTTAAAAACTATGTAGGGACGCCTGGGTGGCTCAGTCGGTTAAGCGTCTGCCTTCGGCTAAGGTCATGACCCTGGGGCCCTGGGATCGAGCCCCATGTGTTGCTGCCTGCTCAGCAGGGAGCCTGCTTCTCCCTCTGCCCTTCTCCCAACTTGTGCTCTCTCAAATAAATATTTTTTAAAAAAAGTATATATGATTTTTATGTAACATATGATTTACTTATATTTAAAACAAAAGAGCTGCATGTTCAAGCAAGTCAAACAAGATAAATTTATTTATTTTAATTTTTTAATTTTTAAAAAGATGTTATTTATTTATTTGAGTCAGACGGGGGCAGAGGGAGAGGGAGAGGGAGAAGGCGGCTCCCCGCTGAGCAGGGAGCCCTATGTAGGGCTTGATCCCAGGACCCTGAGATCATGACCCCAGCCAAAGGCAGAGGCTTAACCGACTGAGCCACCCTGGTGCCCCCAAACAAGATATATTTAAAAATAACCCCCAACCAATCCTATCCACTCCCACAATGGTAGTAGTTTGGTATATTCTCCCACATTTTTCTTTACATGTCAACACATACATGCTTTTTTTTCTTTCTCTCTTTCCTTTTTTTTAAATGACATTTTACTCTACATATTACTGTTTAGTATTTTTTACACTGAAGAACATATCATAATTTCATTCTTGGTCAGTAGACACAGCTACATGCCTTGTAATAGCTTTATAATATCCACCATTGATTTACCACAGATTATTTAACCATTCCCTATTGATGAACATTTAGGTTGCTTCCAGTTTCCTGCCTGCACACAACAGTGCTACACTAAAAATCCTTTTTAGAGTTCCTTATGTTACAGTATTTTATTTCTGCTCTCTCTGAATGTGGGATTGCTAGGTTAAAGAGTAACCCATATTTTTAAAAATTTTAGTAGATATTAACAAACTACTTCCCTAAAATTTGGTAACAATGCATTTTCCTACCAGCAGTGGAAAAGCAGAAGTGGAGAGCACCCTTTACCTCACACCCTGGGCAGCAAAGAACATAACCACTGTTGTGTTAGTCTTGTGGGGGGAAATGACACTTTATTGTTGTCCTCATTTACGTTTTCCTAACTTCTTAGTGAAGTTAGACATTTTATCATATGCTTATTGGTGATTTAAGTTTTTCTTCTTTGACCTGCCTATTCAAATTTTCTGTTTATTTTTCTATGAGGTTGCCTTTTTATCACTAATTTTTAGAAGTTGTTTTATATATTAAATGCATTAACCCTTAACACATGACATGATTATTCCCCATATCCCCTTGTGCAGTTTCTGTTGACTTTGGTATCTTTTGTCCCATACAATTTTTTTAAAAATTTTATGTAATCAAATGTCTTTCTTTTCCTTTATGACTTGTGATTTCTTGTCAACCTTATGGACTCCCCAACCTCAGACTATATGCTTCTTAATTTTTCTTTTTCTCTTTTCATTGGCTTTGTTTTTTAATATTTAGAACTTTAATCTAGCTAGAATATTTTTTCTTTTGTGTTATACACAGAGTCCTTTTGCTTATTTATTTGGTTTCTTCTGAATGGATAACCAATTATGATGATAACATTTATTAAATAAGCATTCTTTCCTCACTAAACTGAAATGCCATAGTGTCATAGAAAAAGTTCTCGTACGTACTTGGACTGTTTCTGTCCTCTCTATTCTTTCCATGACTATATTCTGTTTACTTTCGTGTTAATAACCTGTTTTGCGTAAGGCAGGTCTCCCTTCGTTTCTTTTTCAAAATTTTTTTGATTATCCTTGGATACTTGCTCTGCAAGTTTAAGACTCCCATTGGGCTTAAAATTAGAATTATATTAAACGTAAATATGGTTGAAGAGGGAAAGATATTAATTTCTCTCTTTTAGTAACATGGTATCTCTCTATCTCATTTTTCTCAGTAAGATTTTACAGTATTTTACATATTCTACATATAGATTTTACACCCTCATTGTTCAATTTATTCCTAGGTATTTTATAACTTTATATCCACATTATAAATGAATTCTACTTCTTATTCTAAGTGGTTATTTCTAGTTTAGGAAAAAGTTACTGAATTATGAATGGCTAGCTTATGTCCAGCCACCTTTCCAAATGCTCTTATTACTCTAGCCATCTCTTAGGTTACTAGACATACATTACATGATCTGCAAACCAAAAAAAGGTCACAAATTCTCTATTATTTATACAGATTTTTCCATTATCTTGTAGCTAAAACCTCTAAAATAAAGTTGAATGACAAAGGTAGCAAGCAACAATGTCTTATATTAATTTAATAGTGATATCTTCTTTAGTATTTCACAGTTTGAGCTGGCTTTTGCTGTTGGATGTTATTCAAGGTGTTTATTATCATCAGAGCCGCTATGTTAAGTGTGGAAGTATGTAATGCACAATGGGACCACATCTAAGAGGAGTTTGAGTTCTCCCAGTGTACTGGAATAGTCGAAAGTACCTGTTCCTAGAAGGTCAAAGATATAAAACAGTAAGGACCCAATGCCTTTTTTAGTGATAGATTTCAAACAACTTACCAATTTCGTCTAATATTATTGGCCTCTTTAGGTTTCCTAATTACTCTTGGATCAAATCTGGTAGTTTATATTTGGCAAGAAAATAGTCCTTTTTTTTCCTTAAGATTTTTTAAGTATATTACCATATATTAAAATTGAATAATATGTCCTAATTTCAAAATATTATTTGTATCTATGATTATGTTTCTTTCTTATTCTGAAAGTTGTATATTTTGTTTTTTCTCGGTCAGGTTTGCAATGGTTTATCTATTTTATTTTTTTAAAGACCAGCTTTTCATTTCATTTATAATTTCTTCTATTTTTTATTCATAGTTGTGAATCATGCCATCCCCTACACCTCCAAAGATATCCACACCCTAATCCCTGAAAGCTATGAATATGTTATGTTACATGGCAAAAGACACTTTGTAAATGTAATTAGTTTATGGATCTAATGACTGGGAGATAATCCTGGATTATCTGGACAGCTCTATATAACCACATGACTCAGTAAAGTATTTTATCTAGTCCGTTTTAATTATTGCACTCAGAACCACAGAACCCTCTCCCAGGGAAGCTGCATAGCTTTTGGGTGGTTTCCATTCTGTTCCTCAGAGATACACCCTCCAGCTGAGGATGTATCAAAGGCTAGCTGAGTGACCACGGGGACATCATGGGAACAGCAGGAAGCCAAGGGGGTCCCCCAAGCAACTGGCAGCATCTCAATGGCCTCTGCTCTTGCCATCCTACTCTCTGAGCGGGGAGGACCCACCAGCTGCTGGGGGAGAAAAAAGCTGCCTCCCAGACAAGAACAATGAGGGAAAAATCAACCTTGAGGACAGGAGGTCTGAGCTAGGTGCAGCTATCCAATTTGAGATATTTTTCTTGTTCCTTCTTATCAATAAGATCATGTTTGATCCAGGGTTTTCTCTGTGCTCCCTCCTGTCTGGCCCCTCTCCATTCTCTAATCCCTACCTCCAGTCATGGTAATGCAAACTTAAAAAATCAATAGTGTCCAAACATACATTAACTTTTATTTAATTAAAATTTGAGAAGGGTTAAGGCTTTAAAAACCTTTCTTTAAAAAGAAAAATGACAGATACCTGGTAAGAGGTCTTTCTCTAAGAGGTCATACATTCATATATTTTAATACATGCCTTGTTGGGGGCAGGGATGCCTGGGCGTTGCAGTTGGCTGAGACTCAGACTCTTGGTTCCGGCTCAGGTTGTGATCTCAGTGTCGTGAGATCAAGCCCCATGTCAAGCTCTGTGCTCAGCACGGAGTCTGCTTAAGATTTTCTCTCCTTGGGGCTCCTGGGTGGCACAGCGGTTAAGCGTTGGCCTTTGGCTCAGAGCGTGATCCTGGCGTTATGGGATCGAGCCCCACATCAGGCTCTTACACTATGAGCCTGCTTCTTCCTCTCCCACTCCCCCTGCTTGTGTTCTCTCTCACTGGCTGTCTCTATCTCTGTCAAATAAATAAATAAAATCTTAAAAAAAAAAAAAAGATTCTCTCTCTCCTTTTTCTTCTGCCTCCCCCCACCCCATGCTTTCTCTCTATCTCTCTCAAATAAATAAATAAATCTTAAAAAAAAAAAAAAAAGCTATGCCTTGGGGTTCTGTGGATTCACTCCAGGCTCTTCTCTTATATTTACAGAAAGCTTAAGTTTACACTGATATCCCAATTAGGTAGCTGGATATATACTGTACTAAGCAAGGGAAATGAACTGACATAGTTGACAAAAATTCTTCAACAAAGTGGTTACCACCATAAAGACTTTTAAAGTTAACCTTTTACTTCAGTGACCCCATGGCCAAATCCCTATCACACTCCATTAAACACTTATGTTTAAATACAGTGCTCTCAAAAGCATGTGTTTTTACTAAGTGAAGAAAGGGGAAAACTAAACTAATCACTGAGCCTTCAAAATCTAACAAAGAAGTAAAATTCATGTCTTCATTCATAAAGTCAGAATATAGAAGTGACAGAGAATATGGGAAGAAATCTGTAGCTCTTGCCTATGCTTGTTTATTTAGCACCTGGAACTGCACCTGGCAGTCTCCCTACATCGATATGTCCCTGTCTAAAATCTCACACTGAAGCTTAAAGACTGGGAATTCTACAGGTCTGCTGGCCCCCCAGGGAAGAATACCGACCATGGAAACAAAATGGAGCAGAGCCTCATGGGGGAATGAGAAGGAGCTTTCCAAGAACTATGAATGCATAGAAAACATCTACGGTATCTGAACCGTTTTACTTTTTATAACGTGTTTATAAATACACCGAGACACTGACCTGTAAGATGTAGAGTATGACAACCGTCAGTCCAACCCAGCTGTGTAGACTGTACATGTTGGGGATACTCAAGGCATTGTGGAAATCAAAAACGGACACCAGAGAGATAATTACGAGAATGGCAGCAACCGTGTGCAAACCGGCATGGATGGATTTCATCAGGAGCTTGCTGCATTTCCAGGTCCATGGCAGTCTGTATACGATGATGGCTAGAAAGAGACGGAAGGGGACAGAATGTGGTGTTGTTATTTTTAATCAACACAAGTAGAGTGCTTTGAAGCACTGAATACTCCCTTCCATGAAACCCTTTTCACTTGGCTTCTGCTTCTCCCCTTGTCCCTTCCTCTCTCCAGTTCCTTCTTGGGCTCGTTTGCCAGCATCTTCTTTACTCCCAACTTATTAACAAATGCTGGTGGCTCTCAGGCTCAGTTCTAAGACTTTTTCTCTGTGGGTGACCTCATTCACTCTTTCACTGAGATGCCACCTACGTGGCAGGGACTCCAAAATTCCTATCTCCAGCCCAGAACTGTCTTCTGAACTCCAGACCCACATAATTCAACAGCTTCTTGACATCTCTATATATATGTGTCCAAATACCTCAAGCTCAGCAAATCCAAAAGTAAATTATTAATCTTATGATCTGTTGTGTGTGTGTGTGTGTCTTAGTTTGATAAGAAAAGACAGACTAAGGAATAGAAAAATATGTGCCAAGATTTAAATAGACAAAAGAGTATATCTCAGTATTTTACCAAAAAGTATATCCAAAAATAGAGAACTTAAGCAAAATATCAACTTCATTAGTCAACAGAGAAATGCAAATTAAAATCAAATGACAATATGTCTATCATATATCTGAATGGCTAAACATGAAGAATACCAAATATTGGAGAGGATGTAAAGCAATCAGAGCTCTCATGTTCTACAATAGGAGATTAAATGAGAACACACACTCTGGAAAACCAGCAGTATTTATTCAAGCTAAAATTGTGTATAACTTATGATCCAGCAATTCTACTCCTGGGTGTATGCTCCAAAGGAATATGTACATATGTTCACCAAAGACATGCACTAGAATATTAGTAACAGCACCATTTGTAGGGGCCAAAAACTAGAAACTCCCCAAATGCCCATCATTAATAGTATGAATAAATAAATTGTGATATGTTCACACCATAGAATAATATACAACAAAGAGAATGAATAATCTATAACTAGAACTCCACCCAACAATATGGATCAACCTATAATGTCGAGGCCAAGAAACGAGACATAAACAAGTATATACTGTATGGATTCAATTTATACGAAGTACAAAAAGAAGTAAAACTCATCTCTGCAATAAGAAAAGTCAGGATACTGGTTGCCTTTATGAGGAAAGGGTACAGTAACTAGAAAGGAAGATACAAGGGATTTCTAGCTTCCTGCTAATATTCTGTTTCTCAATTTGGGTGCTGGTTACATAGGTATTCAGTGAGGGATGATTCATCAAGCTATACATTATATGTACGCTTTTCTGCATGTAGATTAAACTTCAACAAAAATATTTTTGAATGCATTTTTTAAAAAATGTCCTGGTTTAAGCAATAGATTATATGGTCACCTTAATCAGCATGCAATTAATTTTTGTCCTGAAGACAATATCCTGCCGCTACCAACCCTTATTCCCACCCTTCTGGTCCACGTCAGGGAAAATTTAGAGATCTGAAAATGTATGGCAGGTTGAAAAAGTTTGAAGAATATTTCCTTGGAAGATGGATTCCACTATATCAGCAGGGTATCCTGTATATTGTTTAGTTTCAGTAAGAAAAAAAAGCACATTCCCACTAAAGACATTTATGATTTGAATATATAGAACTTCACAGGATCACAAAAATGTATGAGATTATCTAATCCATTCTCAGGCAGAAACACATAAAAACCTACAAAGACAGATGTGAATTCAGCCTCTTTAAAGCTTCCAGCATAAGATGTCAATATTCCTATCCTTTGGTTCCACTCCACAACACTTGACAGCCCTCACCATTAATACAGTATTCTTTTCATCTAATCTAAAGTCTGAAGGATTGCTACTTACTAATTTTAGTGCATGTATGGATATCTTATAAATATGATTGGTTATATTTCCTTGAAGACATGGAGACTTTTCAGATCATCATTTCGGTATTCAGTGAATCTTTTCAAGCCATTTAGTGCAACCAGGTAGACCAGTTGATCCTTAGACCAGGTTATACCACTTGACCCTTGAGCAAAGTTAGGGGTAATGCCCCCCCCACACAGTTGAAAATCTGCATATAAGTTTTGACTCCCCCAAAACTTAACTACTCATAGCCTACTGTTGACTGGAAACCTCATAAACGGTTGATTAACACATATTTTGTATGTTATATGTATCATATACTGTATTCTTAGAATGAACTAAGCTAGAGAAAAGAAAATGTTAAGAAAATCATAAGGAAAAAACACATAAGTACTGTAGAATGTGTTTATCGAAAAAATCCACCTGTAAGTGGACCCTGTACTACAGTTCAAACCCGTGCTCTTCCAGAGTCAACTGGAACTTTTTTTTAAGATTGTATTTATTTATTTGAGAGACAGAGAGAGAAAGAGAGAGCGCGCATGAGCAGGGGAGAGAGGGGAGGGGCAGGGGTAGAGGAAGAAGCGGACTCCCCACTGAGCAGGGAGCCTGACATGGGGCTTGACCCCAGAACTCTGAGATCATGACCTGAGCCAAAGGCAGATCCTTAACCAACTGAGCCACCCAGGTGCCCCTGTAGTTTTAAAAGCTAGTTCAAAGTCCCTTCTCATCCCTACTTCATCCTCTCTGAGGGCAGGATTGTGTTTTGCTGTTTCTCCTTGTACCCTGATCCTAGGACCGCCCTGGGCTCAAAGTATGTAGCTCCATAAGTATATTTTTTAAACTCTTATTTTGAGATAATTGTAGATTTGCATGCAGTTCTAAGAAATAATACAGAGAGAGCCCACATACTCTTCACACAGGTGGTAACATCTGTTGTTACCACTGGTAACATCTTACATAACCATAGTACAATATCACAACCAGGAAATTGACATCAATATAATCCACTGACCTAATTCAGATTTCATTAGTTTTATTTGTGTATGTGATCCATAAATATTTTTAAAATAAATATAAAACACTTTCTGCAGGCTGATCAAGGTCTAGAAATAAAATTGAAGTCAACTTAAACATATGGTTTCCCCTCCTTACGTTTTTTCTCCTCTGATTCAGTGGCACACCATATACGATTTTCTAGTTATCAAGAAAAGCAAATGCCTCTTTACCCAATGACTTTGTGACCGTTCATCCACACAGTAGAGCCTTCTGCAACCTGTGTAATCAGGCAGTAGTAAAATAAAAATGTGGATAATATGAAAATCTAATAATACATCTCACCCTCTTCTGGGTTAACCTCATTTATTACACACACACACACACACACACACACACACACACACACACACAACTGAGCCCTTGCTAGATAGGAGGCACCTTGCTAAGTGCTCTACTTGTTTACATTTATATTATAATTCTTACCTCAACTCTGTGAGGAAGGTACGATTACCATTTCCATGAGCATTATATAGAGAAGGAAGCTAAGGCTCAGAGAGGTTAAGTAGCTTGCTTAATCTTAGCAAGTATTTTGAAATGAATATTATTCTTGTCGTCATCATCATCATCATCATCCTATCACCCAGGCACTGCCCTCATCTTAGATGAGGGAACTTGAACATCTACACATGAAAAGAAAATACTTGGAGTATGTTTGCTTGAAAAGCAAATTATGAACAATAAATCACAAGAGCTTTTTCTCCTCAATCTGGATCCTGTTATATTAAATTTTTCCAAAATCAAAACTAACCTCTGATATTAGAAGTCAGGAGTAGTTATCATGACTGAGAGAAGTTACAACAGTTACCAGGAAAATTCTCAGATGTCTGGGATGTTGTTTCATGATCCGGTATATGAGTGTGTTCATGTTATGAAAACATGTAACTTATAATTTAGATATTTTTCTGCATGTATGTGGTTCTTCAATAAAATATTTACCTAAAAAAAATGTTCAGTGAAGAATTTTTACTCTTCTAAATACAACAGGAAACACAGAAGAATGTGATAAAACTAAACTCTTTCCCCTTTAAGTGTTCAAACTGGATTTTTAAACCTTCCACATTTACTCAAATGATTTTAGACTGGTTGCACACTAGCTTTCCTTCTCCAGCAGTAGCATGAATTCAATCTTCTACTGTGCATTTGGGGTTACCAATAACATATACTGTCCCATTACCAGAGGAGAAAGCCCTTCAGGGCTTCGGGCTCAAGAGGTGCTTGCCTCTGATTCAGATGAGCCCAGGCAATTATGGGTTTTCAGTCCCTGGGTCTAGTTTAGAATTCTTCAATCTCCTTTTTTAGTTTCTTGCTCAGGTTAGGGTGCTTACCCTCCCTCCATCGTCCTATATTATCTTTTATTCCTACTGGCTTTAAGTTCTAGTTTATAAATCTTTACGTTGGCAAAAATCGGAACATCTGTTAAGTTACATTCTGTAAGATTGAAACAGTTCCTAATAGTTTAAAAGTTAAAACATTTTTGTAAGCTCACAAACCTAATAGCAAATTAATCTCTACTAAGTAGGCAGCCCGTGGAAATTGGAGAGGCTCTCATGTGAGTGAGGCATGGGGTTTTCTGCCTATCCTGGCTATGTAGAAGTTCTGCTACAGAGTTTACTATCGTTCAGAATGCACTCTAGGTAAATGAGGGCTAACTGCAAAATGCTGCAATTGCATAAGGTGTTTACATGTTTTTAAAAATGTATAAGTAACCAAACTATGGTGAACTTCAGGACAAAAGGGCAATCTTAACAAATCAAACCACATTTCTCAAACAAGAAGCTACTCTCAACAGCTATAAAAACTGCCTGGAGAGCGGAATTTAAGTATTTCTTGCTACTTTGGTGTGGCATTTACCTAGACACCATTCCTGAGGTTCAGTGAAGAGGAAGAAAAAGGTCTCATAAGCCCATGAGGAGGGGAAATGGCATCAAACAGCTACTTGTAACTCAAACAAGGGTCTTCTGTTAGAGGCCCTAGTTGGCAAGACCATTTCCCCCCAGAAAATGAAGGAAAACATGAACACATGTATGTGAGAAATACATTTTAAATCTTTTTAAAAGAAAAATTATTGGTAGTGGAAGATGCTACTGTGATAAAAGAAAACAAGGAAGGAAAGGAAAAGGGAAATCAACACCTGTGTTTAATTATTTTGGACAAATGAAGGTGAAACTATAGTAACTGGAATTGAATTTATTTATTAGAAAATTTCTTAGCTCCTCACTGCCTGAGCAATTCAGAATATGTGAAAATATATACTCTCTGAGATGTAATCTCTGGTTTGACACCAGTCTCCCATCCATATACCATTACAGAACTATCTATACGCAGGTTTGCCTTAGAGCAGGCAACGCAAATTTAGAATCTGTCAAAGGGTATATGGAGAGAGAAGCACTTGGAAGAATTGTCCCTAAACATAGAAAACAATTTGACTCTAATTCTTGTGTGTTTAAATCTTGTGATTCATGAAGGTAGGAGCATGTCTATTTTGTTCCTTGCCATATCTCAGCATTTAGCACACAGCCTGATATTAAGTGTATGTTGAATAAATAAATTTAATAAAGTACAGTAACTTATTCAGTATTCCCCCAGCAAATAAGCAGATCCTCTTTTAAAATGCACGAATCAAAAACTCAAGACAGTTTGTACTGCTGATCCCAGTCTGAGCTCATATAAGACCAAATGGTTCTTTCAAGTAACAGGTACTCTATACTTGGGCCTACTTAAGAGCTTTACATTAGCTTTAAGTGAACCCCGAAATAAAATAGGTTACTGTTCGAAGTACACTGTAATTTTATTTTATTTTTTTAAGATTTTATTTATTTATTCAACAGAGATAGAGACAGCCAGCCAGAGAGGGAACACAAGCAGGGGGAGTGGGAGAGGAAGAAGCAGGCTCATAGCGGAGGAGCCTGATGTGGGGCTCCATCCCACAACGCCGGGATGGCGCCCTGAGCCGAAGGCAGACGCCCAACCGCTGTGCCACCCAGGCGCCCCTACACTGTAATTTTAAAACACTTATAAATACTACTTTAATATGGTGTACCCACATTACACTTTTCCTAACTCTTCGAACGAAGTATTATTTGACATCCTCGGTACACCTTCTGAGCAGTGTTATCAACTCATTTCTCCCGTGCATCCCAAAATGTACCAGACTGTATCCAAAGACCTCAAGTTTAAACGTAAAAGCAGGGGTCAAGGGTGCCTTCATGGCTCGGCTGGTTAAGTGTTTGCCGTCCGCTCAGGTCACGATCATGGAGTCCTGGCATCAAGTCCCGCATCCGGCTCCCTGCTCAGTGGAAAGCCTGCTTCTCCCCCCGCCCCTCACCCTGCTCACGCTCTCTCTCTCTCTCAAATAAATAAATTAAATATTTTAAAAAACCGAAAACGTAAAAGCAGAGAACCCTTTTAAAATAATCTTCTTGGAGGGTTGCCGGGGTGGCTCAGTGGGTTAAGCGGCGGCCTTCGTCTCCGGTCATGCTCCCAGGATTCTGGGATGGAGACCCTAATCGGGTTCCCCGCCTGCCGCTCCTGCTGCTTGTGCTCTCTCTCTCCGATAAATAAATAAAATCTTAAAAAATAAAATAAAATAATCTTGGAAAGACTCCTAAAGTGGCTCTCAACGAGAATCTGAACTCTGAAGCACCGAGGCCTGAGGCCCCAGGCCGTCGGCACTGCGCGCGCGGAGCACCCGGGGCTGGATGGGCCGGGACGCTGGAACCGGCAGCAGCAACGGCGGGAGGGCTTCCCCCTGGGCACCGCCCGCGCCGACCCCCTGAGCGCCCGCCTCCCGGTAGGCCTGGTCCGAGGTCTGGCAGTGACAGAGCCAGGCACCCCCTGCCCGAGCGCCCGCCGCAGCACCACGCCGGCCCTCCTGCAGCGTCCCAAGCTTCCCGCCGCCTTGGCCGGGCGTTGCCCCGGGACATCAAGATGGAGCCTGAGCGCAAAGGGCCGGAGGGGGAAGAGGGGGCCCAAGCTGGTGGAGCAGAAGAGAAGGAAGAAAAAGGAGATAGAAGAGAGAATGTCACTAAAGGAGCCCACAGAACAAATCCTGAAGTGGCAGGAGAAGCTTTGGGCCCTAGAGGAAGAGAAGCACCAGCTTTTCCTGCAGCTCTAGAAAGTTTTACGGGAGGAAGAGAAGCGGACGCGAAAGGAGCAGAGTGACCTGAGCGCTCCGACAACAGCTGCGCCTCCGCAGCGCCTGGACGTTCACACAGGAACTCACCTTCTCCGCGTGCAGACGAGCCCTTGGAGGACACGGTCACCCAGGCACCTCATGGCGGCTGACAGGGCCAAACAGAAGTGCGGACCCCAAGCGCTTAGAACCTGGCACTACGTGGGCTCAGCAGCTGCTTTCGCAGGGAGCCCAGAGCACGGTCCATTCCAAGGCAGCCCCCGCGGTGCCTATGGAACCGCCTACATCACTATGGACCCGCTAAGCTGGCCTTCAGCTCTCGTCACCAGGTCCGTGCACCTTCGGCATTTCTGGCAGTCCAGCACCTGTCTCAGCCACAGCCCTAGCTCTGTGCAGTGCACTCGGCCCACCCAGACGGGGGGCCTGCTGGTAACCTGTCCCTACAAAAGCAGATGGAACATGCGAACCAACGCACTGGCTTTTCTGACTCTTCCTGAACCCTATGCATCCCCAAGCTCTGCATGCAGCCCCTGGACTCTGCCTCTCCCCAGGTTCTGGGGAACGGGCAACCAGCAGGGAAGTCGGGCTTTGCAGCTACCAGTCAACCTGGTCCTGGGCTCCCCTTCATCCAGCACCTCCAGAATTTGCGGTTCTCCCACAAGTGATCCTCAGATTTCTATCATCAACCTGACCCCCACTCTCAGACATGGGTGAGCGTCCACGGTGTGTCCCGATCCAATAAAATCTACTTGCCCCTGGAACAAAAAAGAATCTAAGTTTTGAAACATGCCTGGGTATTCAAACTGTCTCACCGCATGAATATCATGTAACTGAAAATCTTTAGAGAATCAAATTGCAGGAAGGGATTTGGATGATTTGGAAGATTTGTTTTAGTATCTTGGCACTTAAGCATCTCTTCGAAGTGACTGAAATCACCACAAAGGCAGCTAGTTGGTATCAAATAGTGTGTGAAGAGAGAAAAATTCAATTAACTGCTAGACATTTATAAATGTCCAGAAATCCTGCATTGTTAGAAACATCAGCTGTATTTTCTTATGCCTCATATCAATATTATAACAGATTAGAAATAGTACTGGCTCTGACATCACCTCTTTGACCCTGGTTGGGCATTTGATCTCTAAAATCAGGCACTGAACTTCAAATCCTAGCCAGCTCTAAATATTTAGGGCTCAGGTTTTCTACAAGAAAACCATAACTCAGCTCTAACAAACTCAAAAGGGAACAATTTGTAGGCAAGGCTACATTTTATTCATTTGTTTTACACAGCGTCTGGCATACAGTAAGTGCTTAATAAATGTATGCTAATTAAATAGGATGATATATGAAAACTGAATGAATGAATGAATGAACTTAGAAAAGTACAGCCTAAGTCTGTATAGTTATTTCAAAGCCTATCTTGGCCTTTTAAGACAGGAAGAAAAGAAGTTATAACAAAGATTTCTGGTCTAAATACTTAAAAAAGAAAATTGTTCTACTTTTTAAGGGAAAAATTTTAAATCCCACAAAGTCAAGATAGAAAGCTCTAGCAGACGTCACTTGTAAACTGGAAGGTAGGGACTGGATTTGGTCCATAGATGTGTTTTGTTTGATCAGCACCATGTTTGGGGGGTTTGTTTTGATTTTGTGGCTGGTTTACTTTTAGATTGAACCAGTTTTTAAAAATCTGGATTCTCTTGGATAATGGATGCTCTAGCCACTTTGGGCTGGCATCCCCATATAGCCACAATTTGCTGTAGCTAAGAGGTTTCCTATTTTGTCCAGAGTAGGCAGTCTCCAATTCTTTACAATCTCCCCTCTGCCCTCAACACACAAACACACACACACACACACACACACACACACACACACGATATTTACCTTCTGCTGCATGAGGATCTGACCTCTGGTTAATTGTCCTAATAAACAGATACCAGTGGCTTGACACCAACGTTATTATGCAACATCACTTATAGTGAAAATGAGCCCCTGATGGACTGGGAGAAACAATGAAAAATCTATAAATACCTGATAAGAATGCCAAACTTTGGGCTTCCCAGAGTGCAATGATAACCGTTATATCCTGTGTTGGTTTCCTAGAGCTACTATAACAAATTAGAAAAACTGAGTGGCTTCAAACAACAGCAGTGTATTCTCCCACAGTTCTGAAGGCCAGAAGTCCACAATCAAGGTGTTGGCATGACCGGTTCCTTCTGGAGGCTTTGAGGCAAAATCCAGTCCATCCTTCCGGTGGCTGCTGGCAACTCTGGTGTTCTTGGCTTGTGGACACAATTTCTGCCTCCATCTTCACATCGATTTCCCCTCTCTATGCCTGTGTCTCATGTCTTCTCTTTTCTAAGGTCACAAGTCATTGGATTTAGGCCCCACTCTAAATCAGGATGATCTCATCTTGAGATCCTTAACTTTACATCTGCAAAGACACTCCAGTCATATTCACAGGTCTGTAAGATTAGGAGTTGGACATGTCTTTTTGGGGGCCACACTTCAACTCACCGTATATCCCTGCAGCGACACTGGAAACCAGGTCTGTAGAGTATTACAAAATTTACTGGCTCCTGTGGGAGCTTGGGAACCTTAAGCTCTGATCCCATCAATGCAGATCTTGGTGTCTGAACAGTCACCTGGAGAGAGGCTGGTTTATGGAGGGATATATGCCTGCTACATGAACTACTGCAAAAAGGATGCCCTTTGAAAAAGAATACCCGATGCTACCCTGGCAGCAAGCTCTGGTTCCTGTCCTACATCCTTCTGAGTAGGCAGGTGCCCAGTGTGGTCTTGGCAGTCATGTGTATATGAATGTTTAGTTGAACACAGGAAGACACTCTGGTGGGTGCTACACCACTTCTCGTATATACTTTATAAGCCATCCTTGTAGGTATGGCCCCTGGTTTAGGAAGACTGACCAAACNATGCCCTTTGAAAAAGAATACCCGATGCTACCCTGGCAGCAAGCTCTGGTTCCTGTCCTACATCCTTCTGAGTAGGCAGGTGCCCAGTGTGGTCTTGGCAGTCATGTGTATATGAATGTTTAGTTGAACACAGGAAGACACTCTGGTGGGTGCTACACCACTTCTCGTATATACTTTATAAGCCATCCTTGTAGGTATGGCCCCTGGTTTAGAGGACTGACCAAACTTTCATTAATTTAGTAAATAATTATCGAATGCTGAGTATATGTTCAGTAACGTTCTACATACCATGGATACAGAAGTGAAGAAAACAGACAAGGGAGCTTGTGTTCTAGTAGAAGACAGACAATAAATGAATAAATAACTAAAATTAGTAAATAATTAATTTAGTAAATAATTTCATTAATTTAGTAAATAATTATCGAATGCTGAGTATATGTTCAGTAACGTTCTACATACCATGGATACAGAAGTGAAGAAAACAGACAAGGGAGCTTGTGTTCTAGTAGAAGACAGACAATAAATGAATAAATAACAAAATACTTGATGGTCAGAGTCTGGAAAACACTGTATTTTGAGTTTGGAGTCAATATAATTTTCTGAAGGATTGGATGAGAAGTATGACAGGAAAAGAGGAATCCAGGATGACAGCATGAATGTTCAGAAGGATGAAGCTACCATTTACAGAGACGGGGAACCTGTGTGATGAGTGGTTTTGGAGGTGTGAAGAAGATGGAAAGTTGAGGTTTGGACATGTCTATTTGACATCCAAAGAGAGAGTCTGAGTAGACAGATGGATATGTGGGTCTGGAGTTCCGGGAAGAGGTCTAGGCCAAAGACATAAATATCGGATTCAGTGAATAGATGGTGTTTAAAGCCACGAGCCTGGATGAGATCACCAAGGGTATGAGTGCATCAACAAAGGAGAAGTGGAAAGAAGACTGAGTTTTGGGCACTGTAAATTTGAAGGATGGGGGAGATGAGAAGGAACCAGCAAAGGACACTGAAAGGCACAGCCAGTGAAGAGAGTACTGCCAAGAGCACCAGGTGTCTTGGAAGCCACGTGAAGGAAGTGTCCCAAGGAGGTCAGTTAGAGCAAATGCTGCTTTCTGATCAGGCATGATGAGGGCTGAGAATAGACCACTGGAATTAGCTACCTGCTTGCCAGCGGTAACTATGCTAAGAGCAATTTTGCTGGAGCAGTGGAATGAAAGCCTGACTGGAGTGGGTTCAAGAGAGAATGGGGGAGAGGAATTGGGGATACTTTTTTGGAGATACTTTTTCGTCAATACTTCAGGTGTTGACAAACATTTCCAAAAAGTTCTGTGGTAAGGCAAGCAGAGAACTGAAACAATAGCTGAAGGGGGAACATGGAGTTAAGAGCGTGGTTGGTTTTAAGATGACAGAAATTAGGGGCGCCTGGGTGGCACAGCGGTTAAGCGTCTGCCTTCGGCTCAGGGCGTGATCCCGGCGTTATGGGATCGAGCCCCACATCAGGCTCCTCTGCTATGAGCCTGCTTCTTCCTCTCCCACTCCCTGCTTGTGTTCCCTTTCTCGCTGGCTGTCTCTATCTCTGTCGAATAAATAAATAAAATCTTTAAAAAAAAAAGATGACAGAAATTATAACATGTTGGAAATAATCCAACGATGGGGAGAAACTTAATGATGCGGAAGGAAAAAGGGAGTATTAATGTCTTGCGGTAGACAAGAGGAGGCACAGGTCGTACTTAGGTGGCACCATTCTAATGTGCCTGAGGCCTTAGAATAGAGACGCATTTCCAATATAATCTGATGCCTGTTCTTCCCTGATAAATCAGTGCTGCCAAACTGGCTACACAGGGTAATCACTGAGGGGCAAGGGAGGGCACTTTCACTTTCGATGCTACCATTATCATCACAAATGAGTAAAATTGCATTTTGTTACTAACGATTTACTGATGGTACAGAACTAATCACTCATTCATCCAATAACTATTTATTGGCCTACCATCTGCCAGTTCTAGGTGTTATTTTAGGTGCCAGATATACAACAGTGAGCAGAATAATCATTTCTAAAACAGTGTTATTAGTTACATTACAAAGAGACCTGCATGGATTTGTTTATGACAAAAAATTGTGTTTTGGGTTGCCTTGAATTATGTCCTTATGCTTTGAAAAACCTTCCTTTCCCTAAAATTAGTAGGTTTTATCAGTGGTGCCCCCAAAGCTGGTTTTGGAGTAGGTATCTGGGGCACTTTCTCCATTGTCTTGTCAGGCTCTACCCTAAGAGCCTTTTCATATACACTGAAGTGGACTTGGAATGTGGTCACTTTAAGATGCATTAATAGGCTATACCAACTGCCTTTTAAGAACTACTCAATTTCTTTTTCTGAGTCTTTTAAATGTGACTGAAATGTAGTTATATTCTCTCACAAAACCAACTTGAGATCATTATACGATTCAATGTCTCTCCCTTCAGTTTATACAATAAACAGAATTCCACATGTGGAAAAAGAAGGAGTATAGAATTACTGAGACTTCGATTCACCAAATTAATATACTTGAATTTTCTACCTTTTACCAAAAAACACATTCCACCTTGCTGAACCTTTTAAAAGGTCAACTGCCACTTGGAGAGGGTTTATTTGTTTCAGTCTTTTCTGTGGCCTTCTCTTCAAGGGTTGTTTCTATGATTTCCTGGCAGTGTACTTACTTCATGGGAAACATTCCTTTTAGAGAAGCACAAAGCCTCTTCTAAAGTTCTCTTTGAAACTCTTCCTCATTCACGTTTGCTAGATATCCCACTAGTTTAAAATTTTATTTCCGTTTTAGACATCCTGTGGTCTGTTATACTCTATTTTAGAATACATGTATTTCCCAAAATATATTTGGACTATGTGTGTGTCGGTGTCTGTGGCCCTCATGCACACACAGACAATTATTTTGTAACTTTTATGCTCACTCCAGAGTTTACCTCTTAAAGGTGTTTCACAAGACTCTTACTTGTTCTCAGATGGTTTCAAATATCATTTACTGTTTGCGTATTGGATTTGTAAGGCATTCGATGCTTAGAGTAGTAACTGTAATTTAGCTTTCCCTTCCTCATCTCTAAATATTTGTGCATCACAAACTCAATTGCATCCTGTTCATTACTAGAGATCTGAAACAGCAAAACCTAAACATTTCCTCCCTGAAACAATTACACACAGTAAAAAAGCCTGTTTTAACATGGCCAGTCTGTACTGTGTGTTTCCCTTCTGGCCTATAATGTCGACTATTTAATGCTCATCCTTCCACTGAAGCCCTCCTACTGCTGGACCTGAGAAGGCGCTCGCCCACCGAGATTTGTAAAAACTCAGGAGTACTATGCATGTGCCTGTATGTAGGGAAAAGCTTATGCTTATGTCAATTAAATGTATTATCTGATTAAAGTGCTTTTCAAGTCTGGAATCCAAATAGTAAACAGGATAGAGAATGTTGACAGGACAAACATTCCAAAACTAATACAAATACTGTAACTAAGCTTTAAGAAAGCAACAGATGAAAATTTCCAAAATATCCATTTACATGCTTTGGGGTTTTTTTAAAGAGAGGGAGAGAGTGGGGGAGAGATGGAGAATCTTAAGCAGGCTCCCCTATGTGGGGCTTGATGTCACAACCCTGAGATCACAACCTGAGCGGTAATCAAGAGTCGAACGCTTAAGGGGCTGAGCCACCCAGGCGCCCCTCCATTTACACGTCTTTGCCCAAAATAGAGTATGAACAGATTAAGAAAAGCCCAAAGTTTAGAGAAACTAGAAATCCTTTTAGGAAAACCCTAATGGACTCTAACACGAATAAAGAATTTCAAGGTGTATTTTAGATGAAGTTTTTGCTTCTCTTAAGAATATTTTGCAGAGGGGTGCCTGGGTGGCTCAGTCCTTAAGCGTCTGCCTTCCGCCCAGGGCGTGATCCCAGGATCCTGGGATGGAGCCCTGCATCGGGCTCCCTACTCCGCTGGGAGCCTGCTTCTTCCTCTCCCACTCCCCCTGCTTGAGTTCCCTCTCTCGCTGGCTCTCTCTCTGTCAAATAAATAAATAAAATCTTTTTTAAAAAAAGAATATTTTGCATAAAGTAAGCATATTGTCATAAGGCAGAGAAATGAACCTTGAAAATAAGGCCACTGAAAACATACTACTTCCATGGGTAAGGAACTTAACTGCTCTGTGCCTTGGTTTATTCTTAAATACCTGTGAAAGAACCCACTTAGTGGGCATACAGAAAGCACTCAATAAACGTTAGTGATTGTTTTGTGACTATCTCCTCTTTGGTCGGTCAGGAAACAACTAATATCGTCTGTGTTTCCCTTACCCTCACAATTATGAGAAGACTCTGGAAAGTTTCTTGGTTTTAGGAGCTGCTCTGAAGTGCTGGTTGGAAGAGATGAAGAGACTGTTTCTACTATGAGCAAACAGAAGATGTTGACAGCTCTGGCCAAACTTAAGAGCTCCACCACGAAGGAAAGAGAGTTTCTGATGACGGTGATTTTGGAACTTGAGTATGTTTTTCTCATTTTCGGCCAGTGGCAAAACAACCAGGACTTACATAACGAAATCACTTGGCTGGCTGGTGGGCCTTGCACCTCCATGCCTATCGCAACCCAGGTGGACTAAGCACGAGCAACGTCTGCCACTGCATCTCAGAGTGGGAGGATGCTGGCCGCGCCTGCGGAAGGCCGCCGCACACGTTTTACGCGGAAACAAAACTCTTTTCTTTGGGAATGAGGTCGGAGCTCTTTTGTTCACTGGTTTGTTCTGGAGAGCCAGATATTGGTGGAGAAAATGCAGCCTGCTCAGAGACAAGGCTTAGACGTTTCAGCCTGTGGGCACCTCTTTCTGAAGCCTTTAGGCTTTTCTCCACTACCTTCTGAGACAACCCCAGCCCACCACTTTCTGACTTCTTCTAAATACTTTATCTGCCAGGCCTTGACTTCACTTTTGGAAAAGTGGCTGCAAATAAATGGTGCTAGAGCTTCCTCCAGCCAAACAGCAGAGGAAGGAAACTGTCAGGACACTGAGCAGCACTATACAACCGCAATAAAAACTGTCATGGATTGGGAGGGCGGGGGTCTGTACACAGGCGAAATGGGTCAAGGTGGTCAAAAGGTACAAACTTCCACTTACAAAATAAGTCCTGGGGATGTAAGGGACAGCATGGTGGCTACATTAATAACATTATATTGCAGATTCGAGCTGTCGCTAAGAAAGTAGATCTTAAAGGTTGCTAAGAGAGTACATCTTTCAAAGTTCTCATCACAAGAAAAAAACGTGTAGCTGTGTGAGTTGGTGGATGTTAACTAGACTTACTGTGGTGACCATTTCGATGTATAAATCCTATATATAATCATAACACATGGCCAGGTTATACACATGAAACATATAATGTTATATGTCAATTATATCCCAAAACAAAAACAACAACAGAATCTGCCATCAGCTGAATCCTCCCTCATCCCAGAGAGCGCAGGCCCGGAGCTGGCTCATGTGGGGCCAAACGTGGACAAAGCAAACCCCAGGGACGTCTCACGCACCAAGCACCTCTGGGAGCCAGGCGGCCGCAAGCCCATCTGGCATCTCCAGCCCGATTCGGGGCCAGCGCCCAACAGGAAGGCCCGCAGGGGAAATTTCGCTGGTCGGCAGCCACAAAAACAAGTCGGGCTAAAGTCTGTCCAGGGACCTGGCAGGGCAGCCTCTCACCCTTTTGAGTCCTGGAGGCGTCCCGGGCTAGACTGAACTGAACGCTCACCAGAGTTGATGCTTTGGTTTGGCCCTGGCCACCGGCTGACCGGCCCCTCCACTCACGACTGAGGCTGGGACAAGAACACACAAATTCTCGCCCCACCATTTTCCCCGTTGCCCTTCTCTCCTAATCTGCAGCCCTGAAGAAAGTTCAGAGAAAGGCCTTGCCTGAAGAGCGTCTCTGTGCCCGTGATGGCGCAGGCTCCGGCCACAGGGGGCGATTTTCGGGGCTAATGGGCTAGGAACGCACTCCAGCCTCCCTCCTCCGTTCGGGTTTCTGGTGTCAGGCGGGTATTTCGAGTGCGCCCCGCCACTCGCAGCAAAGAGTTAAGCAAGTGGCGCCGGCGTAGCGGGCCACCCTCCCGGCTGCAGCGGTGCTCAGCCGCCCCACCTCGAGGCATCTGGCGGCGATCCCCGGGCCCCGCGCGCCGCCCCAGGGCCGCACTGCCCGCCAGCCCACGTCGGCCGAGTCACGGCTGCGCGTCCGCGGCCTCCGACCCCGTCCCGCCGCCGCGCCCCGCCGCCTCGGCCCCGGGCACGCTCCGCTCATGGTTCCCGACGCCGCGCGCCCCGCGCGCCCCTCTCACCCCCTCGCTCGCCCACATCGGCCCCACTCGGCGGAGAGCGATCCGTCCGGAACCCCGGCCGGCGCGTCCCTCCCCGCTGCCTCCCAGGAGGTGCCCAGTACCGATGCCCTGGATGAAGACGAAGCCCGTGACCATGAGCACCGGGTGCCAGTTAAACTCGAGCGCCGTCCCATCCCAGCCGAGTCCCTCCCGGTAGTGGAGGACCCAGATGAGGGTGAAGATCACGGACAGGAAGCCGACGAGCAGCGCCGACACCAGCAGCCCCAGAAAGCCCTTGTAGCCGTCCATGGCCATCAGAACCCCATACTCCGCGTCGCGGCAGCCACAAGAACTCTGCCAATCGGCGGCGGCGGCTTTAGGGCTCTGGCTCCGGGGAGCCGCCTCCGCCCGGGAGGAGGGGCTTCCTCGCCAGCCAGCTAGAATCTCGGGGCCGCCCCCTGGCCGGGTATCCGGTAACAGATCCAGTTCGTAGTTCAGAGCGAGAGCTGGAAGGATTCCATCCCCACCGCTTGCTTTTAACTCCACCCGTGTCTATTATTATTTGTGGGATGACTAAGGCAGTGGTGCTATCGTTAGGTTATGAGAAGAGAAGATGGAAGTGTGTGCTGATTTTGATTAACGAAGCCTCCTGAGCCCCAGCCCTGAGAATTGGCCGACTTCAATCCATGCCAGGAATGTGCCAAGGAGGCCCTACGTAGCAAGGAAACTCCTTGCAGTTTGCGCGTTAGAGAAGGAAGTCCGGGAGATCCTGGACCCTGGATTTGCCTATACAGAGTGAGAAGTAATGGATCTTAAAAGTGCCCACCTACACAAACTAATTTGGACCAAAGCCCCACTTTGGCGAAGTGAAGCTTCACTCTTTGCGCTCTTTCCAGCATTACTGTTACCCTTCTCCATTAGACTGTTGTCTGTTTGGTGTTAAAAAAAACGTGGCTCTTGCTGTTAAAGCTTCTAGAATGCATTTGCGACCTTTCACTTCTAGGCCTCTCCTGTAACCCATCTCCAAGGACTAGTTTACCATATTGTCTTGTTGCCATTTTGAAAGACCTTCGGATGTGCAGGTGGTGTATGGAAGTGATTTTCAACAGAAAAGACTGCTTTTAAGCTAAGGAAGTAGGAGTGTCAAGCCGTGGTAGTAGGGCAGGATTAAGGGTTAAGAGTAGGAGGCTGCACACTTCACCTGTGTCATTTTTCCCTTGGTGGAGAGAGAAAGAGAGGGAGAATAAGCACATGGAAAAGAAGGACCCCTGCCCGCAGTATAAGGCTTTCTATGGTCTGGCCCAGCCTAACCAGCCACTCTCATCCTTTCACACCCTGACTGGCCCTGCTGTCCATGGCTGTAAACTTCTCACCCAGCTCCTGACCCCTCTACCCACATCCTTGCCTCTGAATTTTCCTGACCGTGTCTACCAAGATACCTTTTCTGAATCTGCCCTTGCCTCTGTTTCATGCCTCCTGTCACCCACCTCCCCATCCAAAGCCTCTCTGCTTCATTGATCAAGCTGTGATATAATCATCTGTTCCTGCAACTGTCTCCACTTCCCAGACTGCCCCCTTGAGAGTATTAACTGTCTGATTTATCATTTTATTCTTCTTTGGCATCTAGTAGTTACTCAGTAAATGAATCGGACTGAGTGTGTAAGGGTCCTGACCCAAAATAGATGGCATGTTCCAGTTGGGCAATTTAATAATGAACAGGACTATTTGCAAAGTTGTGGGTAGGGTGTAGGAAACCACAAGGGTTTTGCAGTGTCCAGGCCTGAAGGGAAGAGGGTTACTGGAATCCAGAGAGAGAGAACTGTGTAAAGAGAGCAGTCTGACTGAGGTTCTGGCCTTGACTAAGGGATGGTGTAAGCCTGCAGTGACCCCACAGGGAGGAAGAATGAGAGGCAGGATGAATATTTCAGTCTTACTCTCTTCCCCTCCAATCTCCTGTCCAGGGTCCCAAATGGCTGACCCTTATCAGAAGCCAGAGGGTAGTTGATGTGGCCTATATAGGTCAGCCTTCCAGGACACAACAGGGTGGAAAAGGGTACAAGTAAACCCGTAGGAATGAACAGAAACTATCACCAAATCTTCCACTTTATTTTTTTACTTTTTTGGTTCCTGAGTGCTACAAACATTCCGTTTAATTTTATGCTGTTCCTCTTCCTTTGTGACCTTCAACTGGTGATTCTTTAACAATGTCATTGTGTTCCTGTTCTTCTCCCTTAAAGTAGCTATTCCTTGTCCCCAGTTAACTTCTTCACCTCCTTAACTCAGCATCTGTACTCTTGAATTTATTTTGCTCCACAGAAACAGCAAATAAGAATCTCTGGGATTCCAGATTCCACTTAACAAAACATCTTAGGAGAATGAAAACTTGGCCAAATGGTACGGATGGTGTTGAATTATCTTGAACTTACAAGCTAAACTGAGAGGATTTCAACTTTTAAGTTGTTTTTGTCAAAAGTTCAGAAAGAACAGAAAATTAATGAATCATGTAAGTAGTCATTAGGAAAAGTTTATTGTGCATAGAACAAAAAGATAGTTTGCAAACTAGGAGCATTCAAACCAAAACATGAAATGAGGTTCAGGGGTACAGCTATATCGTTATAAAGCAGCTTATGTAGTGACAGAGCAGTGACTTCGTTTTTCACAGTGATTGCTTTTTTTTTTTTTTAAGATTTTTAAAATTTATTTATCAGGGGGCGCCTGGGTGGTGCAGTCTTTAAGCGTCTGCCTTTGGCTCAGGGAGTGATCCCGGCATTGGGATCGAGCCCCATGTCAGGCTCTTCTGCTGGGAGCCTGCTTCTTCCTCTCCCACTCCCCCTGCTTGTGTTCACTCTCTGGCTGGATGTCTCTCTCTGTTAAATAAATAAAATCTTTAAAAAAAATTTTATTTATCTGACAGAGAGAGAGAGAGAGAGAGAGGGAGGGGGAGCCGAGCAGGGAGTTCGATGTGGGGCTCGATCCCAGGGCTCTAGGATCATGACCTGAGCCAACGGCAGACACTTAACGACTGAGCCACCCAGGTGCCCCTCACAGTGATTGGTTTTAATATTAGTTTTCATAAAAGATAGGGAATTGATCAGTGGTTATCTCATATCAATCTTGGGAAACAGTCCAAGTTTTGGTTATGTTTTCCAGAGGCATAAGCCAGAAATGACCTTTGTCAAATTAGTCTTACAAAATGAACTAAATTAAGCTTTGCTTGTATGACTAAACTGGTTTTGTCTGCTTAGGCAATTTTCAAGCCTGGTCTGCATTTGTTTTCTTAACATCCTTTAAGGACCTAACTTTGATAAAACTTGTCACTTGAAAGAGGAACATTTTTAATAAATATTGTTGTGGCCTAGTATTAACTTTTTTAAACAAGAATTGTTCAATACTAGAAGTTTCCCTTGGGAGACGGTAAACACTTTTATTACCAAAGTCAGACTAGATAATATGTCAGCAATGCTATCAAAGGGATTCCTGATGTGTGTGTGGGAAGACGGCGGGCGGGGGGTGGGAGGGGGTAACAAACACCACAAGATAGCCTTCCTAAAAACCTGTGATGCTTCAAGCATGCACAAGTTGGCATAGATTCTTTTGTTTTGTCCCTGGCAAACACAGAATGCAAAGTAAGGAGGTAGGACCTGTAGGGATAGGGAAAGAAAATCCAAATCCCAGCTATCATGAGATTAGGAACCAGGTGTCCTGTATGCCATTTGGCTATTGAACTTCCATGACGTATTGTTGCATTTCTTTTGGTGCACACAGAAGTCAACTATTCTAATGTAAAGTCTAATAAGTTGTGCCTAATGGTTTGCTTTGTGGGATAAGTGGACCATTATTTAAATTTTCAAATACTGACTATGTGTTGGTTACTCTGTTTGCCCCTCCATTCTCCATCCTTCTTTGCCTTGCCTTCTGCCCTGGCAGGCTCCTTGCCCATTGGCTTTCAATGGGCTTTGGCCAGTGTGCTGAAGAAGGAGATTAGAGGGCAGGAAGAAAGAGAGGTCAATCTTTTTATCTCTCTCTGCCCCCTTCCCAGGCCATTTTTGCAGTGGTTGCATTCCTTTGCCACAACAATGTTTGAGTGACCCTTCTTCCACAGTTGTAACTCTCCCAGGGTCAAGTAACACCATGCTCACTTGCTTATACAGGCCTATGTGTAGTGCTGAGTGCCCCTTTGCCTGTGCCTTGTCTTCACTGTTCCTTGTTGGGTTTTCTTAAGTCTGTTTCCACCTCTGTAAAATTCCCTTTCTTACACTTTGATGAAAGCTTTGTGCAGACCAGCTGTTTCCTGCAAGACCCTGACAGACAAGTGCAAAAATTATCTCACCTAACTGTTCCCCTAGCCCCGCCTAATTGTCTATGCCTTCTTAGGACATATTATGAAAGGAGGAATATATGAAACAAGAAAGAACCACAAGCAGGAGGAATGAGCTTACACATCTTCCTGTTCTCCCTTCCACTAGACAAGAGGTTTGGGGATCAGAAAACTGTCTCAGTGACTCACAGCTGACACCCTGACCCATGATGAAAACCAAGCTCAGGCAGTGGGCAAAGGCTCCTTAGCGAAATAAAGCAAGGATTATGACTTTGAAAAGAACAAAAACCCATGTTAACGAGAGTATGAATATACTTCCCCATGTGAGGCTAGACTGTGTTGTATTTGTGGGAAAAACCAAATGTCTGCTTTGCTATGTTTCTCCTCTGAGGGAACTGGTGAGGAGATTAGCTCCAGTTCTGGCTGTGGGGAGACTGGCTATGGAATCAGCCTCTACTACCTAAATCAAGAGGCCCCCTGAATCTACCTGCCCGAAGAGGGCAGAGCTGGAGTAAGGAGAGATTTCAGTTCAGGAACCCCAGTTCGGGTTGAGGTAGAAAGCAGCTCTCTTCCTGAGGGAGCAGAATGGTACACCAGACTAGAAGCAGACACAAGAAGAGGAAGATGTCTCTGGAGAACAGAGGAAATGAGGGAAGCACTTTAAGAGGGGCCCAATCAAAAGGACTAACTCCATAAGTGCATCTTCCCCTGAAGGGTTGGGAGAAGGGTTGGTCAGATCAAGGAATTACTTTTGTTCGCCCACTCTATTCTGCTCTGTAAGAGCTGACCCATCATTTAATTTTTAAAATTGCTTCCATCATCATCCCATGAGAGTTTTGGGAGTTTGGTGAGTCAGGAAGCCCTTGGGGAGGGGATTAGTAACTCTTCCTAATCCTCTCGCCTTCTCCTAATCACTTGGCAAAATAAAATCACAATGATCCTATTCTGGCCCTATCTCCTCAGCCCAGACATTTGTAGGTGGAGCCTTGTCCAGGCAGAAGAGAAACAGGATTCAATTCTTTGATTCCCCAAATCTCATCGACCACCTTAACTCCATAGATTAGCAGGAAATAATCAGTTGAAGAAGAAAAGAATGGGACTTGGACAGATCCAGGTTCAATTTACTTTCTAGCCCTCCTCCCCACACAAACTTGTAAACCCTAAATTAAAATATAGACTTCAAGATGGGGATTTGGTCTACCGTATTTGCTGCTGCTCTTTTAGGGTCTGTGTTCTAAAAATGTGCTGAGATTTGTTGTGAATGGGTGCGTTCAACACACAGACACAAAAAGGACTGCAGTGAAGGAAGAAGTTACTTTTTTATATTCACAGTCCCCGAGGAACAGGAAGCACTGGAAGATCTGCATGCCCTGCAGAGCACCCAGGGAAGCACCAAACCAGATGAGCAGGCAGAAAGGGAACAGCGGGGTGGAGACTTCACTGTGGTTTTTGAGGGAAGGAATGGGCCAGGCAAGGTAAGCAAGTGGAACAAATTTAGGATTGGATAGTTTGAATGATTTCCATGGGTTCTGGTTTATAGGGGAGGCCCCCAGTGGTCTCATCCCTGACCCTATAGTGATTAGGGCAGGGGATGGTGCCCAGGAAGTACTAGAATTTGATAAAAGAGCTGGGTAGGGGAATGGACTCTGAAGTGGTTGATCTACCTATCAGAGGTTGCTGGCAGGCAAATTGTTATCTCTAGGAATTAGTTAAGGCTGAGAGAGCAGTCCCCAGGTCCACAAGGCCCCAGATGCCAGAGCATCAAGACTACAGAAAAGAAGAAATACAGTTAATACAGCCTAGGACAATTGTTGACAGAGAAAAGGCATTTAAGAACACATTCACACTCCTCCTGACTAGAGGGTTAGATTGGAGAGCCTAAGATCATGTCAAAGAATTAGCAAGGTAAGGAATGTTCTGGAATACTTTTCTTCCATCTCCACCAGATTTTATTAGTGCATCAGACTATTTAGGTGGGACATCAAAGTATATTAAAAATTGGGTTATAGTATTATTATTATAGTATTATTAATGAGTAGCCAAACATCATTTTACCTCTGGAGAACTTTATTGGATGCTTCCTTGCTTGGCATTGAAATAACATGAGTTAAGTTACCCAATTTTTTTTTTAAAGATTTTATTTATTTACTTGACAGAAAGAGACAGCCAACGAGAGAGGGAACACAAGCAGGGGGAGTGGGAGAGGAAGAAGCAGGCTCCCAGCAGAGAAGCCTGATGTGGGGCTGGATCCCAGAACACCCAGATCACGCCAGGAGCCAAAGGCAGATGCTTAACGACTGCACCACCCAGGCGCCCCCTAGTTACCCAATTTTTTTAAGGGAGTTCACAGACAGGAGGTCTCAGAAATATATTTCTAGAATTTTGACTCATGGATCTCAAGATCTTATTGAAGTTTGAAGGAATCATGCATGTCCCAAAAAGAACTCTGAAAGTAGAACAGAGAGGCTCTCTTACTTGATCAAATATTTGGCTAAATAACTTTTACCTGCAAACAGCTTAAACTGACCTCACTGGATCTTGGGAAGAGATTATAATTTCTGTTAGAAGTTCTTTAAAAAAAAAATTTATTCATCCATTTGAGAGAAAGAGAGAGCGTGAGCGAGTTGGCGGGGGGAGGATGGGGAGGGCAGAGGGAGGAGGAGAGAAAAAATCCCAAGCAGACTCCCTGCTGACCATGGAACTGGACTTGGGGCTCAGCTGGGGGCTCTGGATCCCACAACCCTGAGATCATGGCCTAAGCCAAAACCAAGAGTCAGATGCTCAATCCACTGAGCCACCCAGGCGCCCCATTTAGAAGTTCTTTTTAAGGAGAAAGTCAAATGGTATAAGTCCAAATTTTATTTTTGCTCCAAAATAATTTAGCTTGGGCTCTGTCATTTTTATGTTGCCTCCAAGACTAGATCCTTGAGATCCCAGTCAACAGGAAGCAGTTTGGAATGAGGAAGTAGTCATTGCTCTGGGGCTCCAATCTGCTACTAGCTTGCTGTATAATCAGACAATTTACAGGGGCCCAAAACTGGGCTGCAATTTGCTAATCTGTGACAGGATGGCTTGGAACTAGATCAGGGTCCGTGGATAGGATCTGGACCAGGGGGGTTGGGG
>NC_048219.1:140095820-140096697 GCF_002007445.2 Ailuropoda melanoleuca | reverse complement strand
GGGCGGACTTCACCTTTATTTTAAGTTATAACTGAAATTTAGCAATTTCTTTAATTATGAATGCAGACAGCAAACCCCACTAGTATTTGCAGTGGCTATGACTCTGTCGCCAACAGAAATCACTAATATTTTTATGTCTCATTAAGAGTTGTTACAGATATCTCTATCATTTATGCTCAGCATTTTTCAGAGTCACTGCAGTTATTAGACCTGCAGCAGATGTGATTAATGCATCAATAACAAATCACATATACTGTATATCACAATTTTCTTTTAAGCCATGATAACTTCTTTTCAAATGTAGTTGGTTTTCTTTGTAATCCTATTTTTTTAAATTGTATGCATCTTAAAACAGTACTCAGAGGAGAAGCCCGTAGGTTTTATTTAGTCTGCCAAAGGAGTCCGTGGCACACAAAAGGCTGAGAACTCCCTGAGTTAAATGACCTCTGAGGCTTATTTTTGCTTTTTTTACCCAGAAATCCAGGGGAAGGCTATCAACTAAATCCAACTCACATCTTACAAAGTACAGTCACCATCCTACTGTAATAGGAATGTAAAAAAACAATACTTGAAGAGCTTGATACATCTCTTGAAAAGCCAACCTAGAAAAACCTTGTATCCTCTTAATCCAGAGCTATTGTTAAATGCTGAGTTGTCCTGAGTGTCATAGTTCCTCAAGAATAAAAGCCTGTCCCTTGATTGCTTAATCTTTATTTACTGATGATCTGGTAGATATGTTCTATAAGCATAGTCAGACCAGGCAAGAGTGTCAGACAGACCTTGCTTGTCATGGGTATCCTGTTGCCCCCTCTTTCTTTCTTTCTTTCTTTCTTTCTTTCTTTCTTTCTTTCTTTCTTTCTTTCTTTCTTTCTTTCTT